>NW_020171419.1:0-60583 GCF_001481775.2 Trichoderma gamsii | reverse complement strand
CAATAGTAGCAATAGTAGCAATAGTAGCAATAGTAGCAATAGTAGCAATAGTAGCAATAGTAGCAATAGTAGCAATAGTAGCAATAGTAGCAATAGTAGCAATAGTAGCAATAGTAGCAATAGTAGCAGTAGTGGTAGTTTAGTGTAGATGAACCTTAGATTGAGAGTGCCGGTCTAGATAGGCTGTGAAGCTGAAGGTCTTATTGTAAAGAGTAGAGCTGGCAACACAAACAAGAAATCATCGAGCTCAGACAAGCCGCCTATATCTTCTAGTTTGCTTTAACATCCTTCGACCCTCCACACTCACTGAAAAGATGAAGTCAGGTCACAGATTCCCTTTGCTAAAGTAAGATGTTGCGGGTCCAGCGAGGGATCACACAAAGGGAGCCAAATCTCGGGACGTGAGCTACGGTCTCAAACGTAGGGCACGTATAGTGCGATCTATAAGGCTTGATTCCTCCATCTGACTATCTACGGGGTGTCGCGGCTATATAGCGCTCATAAGAGGCTCGGGGTCTCCTGCCTTCTGGGGACGTCGGGGCAGGCGTCCCCCAACATAAGGTTTGTGACCACTTTGAGTCCAGTGATGTTGGGCTAGCAAGAAAGATAATGCAGAAAACAGCTACTATGGCAAGAAACCGAAGGCGATAGTTGAAGGGCGCAGATTGGCAGCAGATATTGGGGCCCAGCAAAGTAAGCCAATATTCATATTAGTGTAACCCTTGGAGAATGCATCCCACATATACCGAGACATTAGATAACGTTTTGTCATTTTGCCAAAACCTTTGTCGAACACCGTCTTCAGAGCTAGTGCCAGAGCCCACATAGAGTTTTGGCTTATCGCCAGTTTTCTCCATCAGAACAATGTAGATTCCCTCAACTTTTCCACAGCTTGGCTTAGTGTCGAGAGAGCAAAAAGAAATCTAATGAAGGTGGGAATTCCGATTGAAGAATACAGGTATCCATAAGTGTTAAGGGAAAAACCAGCCGCGTGTCCGAGCAAATTTATTTGGATGTATCCTTTATCTACAAGTAATACCCGGTATGCATCGGCCAAACGGGTGTTTGGGACGTCTGTATAAACAGAAAGCCAAGTTAATGAGTTGATGTATTCTTCGATATCTTTAGGCCGGTGTGCAAATTCTTTGTTGAGTGATTCGTCAGAAAGTGAGTAATCAGAGAGCGAGATATCATTGGGTGGCTCTTCAAAGGTCGATTCGTCAGAGAGCGATTCATCATCCGATGGCAGCTCAGCGTCTGGGAGTGATTCATCGTCGGGAAGCGATGGAGAGAGCGGTTCTTTGAGTGATTGTTCGGCCTAAAGCAATTCGGCATCAATAGGCTGTTCATCAAAGACGATTGAAACACTTACTAACACATCGGTGACAAAAGCCTCGGCCATGGTTGAAGGATGGCGAGTGATTGTAAAATGATTGACTTCTTGACGATGAAAGGGAAAAGACATCCATGTTGACAGAAACCCAAAGGATATGTCGAGAAAAAGACGCTGAGCCCAGATAAAAAGAGAAGACGTGAATCGATGAAAATGGGGAATATTTTGCGCATGAAGTTACAATGGAAAGAGCTGCTGATGCTGATGCTGTGTACTTCTAAATGTATTTGGCAGTCGTGTATTGATACGTGGACTAGGTGTCGTTTTATGCTACAGCTGGGGCGTTGTACATAACGAAATGGCTGTGCTAGATAACTTTTCCATTTCAAATTGTAAAAGTTCTATCGTATATGTACAGCTAATATCGCAAAGCCCTTTCTTCTGGCATACCAGGAGGCCACCTTTCCCCCAACGCTTGACCTTCAAACAACATCAGTGGAGATGCCCTTGTTTTCCAACTCCTGCTTCTCTAGAGCCTTCAACATACGATCAACATCATAACCATCACCGTCCCAACTCATTCCGCTCTCAGGGTTTACGAGCCACGAACTTGGCCCAACCAACCGTCCAGCCCCCAGCGGCGTTTGAAACCAATTCATTGTCCAAGTGTCGGGCCTCCACGGGTCGGGATGAAGACCAAAAGCATCTCTCTCTCTCTTCTCCAAGTCCATAACAAAGTCTATGGCCGTTTCGAGCGATGTCCTAACTGTTCCTTGACCGGCCCCCAGGTAGCAATCTATCTTGGCTGCGATGGGTAAGAAGGATATGGGTTCGCTGAGCTCATCTTCGAAGCGGGTTCGGACCAGGTAGACTGGGAGTTTTCCAACTTGAGTCGAGTCTTCTCCGCCATACTCTTTAGAGCAGCATATCATCAGCAGTGCTTTGAACAACGGCTGCAGAACGTAAAGATTGGGTCGCGCAGGGAGTTCCGTCAGTAATGCATACGGTTCGCTGTAGCGACGGTACAGGTTTTCGTAGTGGTGACGGCGTGATTCAACCTCGTCGCACATGGCTTCATGTAGCCAGAGTATGCCCTGGATCGATACTGGCGTAATCCGCCCATTTTTGGGCAAGTCGCGAGGAGCGATAAACTTGCAGAGGAAACGCTGGTGTTCGATCTCGCTTTGGTACGGTTGGAACCATCGTCGGTAGATGTAGTTGTGAAGAGCCGTAAAGAGCAAACTCCATTTTCTGTATCGAGGAATGTACAACGAGAACGATTTGTTGCATGTGTCGTGGAAGTCATCAACGTCCATCCGTGGTAGATTATCGATAGATAGGATTGATGGCGAGTAGGTGAGCATCACGGCGGCCACGTAGATCTGGCTGCGGTGGATTCCCTCTCGCTCTGAGCGAACCTTCCATAGGAAATACTCCTTTCCCTCCAGTTCAAAGGGCCGTCGAAGCTCGATGCGAAGTAACTGCTCCTCGGCGCGGAGAATGCTTTGCGGAATCGGAGGCATGATGCAGAGAATGATATTTATGGGCTTTTTTTTTCTCATTGTAAAACGCTGTATGAGGGAGAAAGCAGATGATTTTGGTTCTAGGGGAAGAAAAAGAGTTTATCAGGGAAGCAAGTATTGGGCGTGCAGCTGGCAGCCGCGACTGAGCGTGACACGTGTGAACTTTTGAAATCAGTTTCATTTTAGTCCAACTTGACTTTATCATCACTTTCTAGTAGTGAAAATAACAACGAAAGAAATGACACACAATATAATCGAGTATAATACAGTAAAACACACCAAATCAAATCATCAGTCAACTTGTTACACGACTGTCTAGATTCCCAATCCACCCATTCCTCGTGCAAGAGTCTCAATCTCTGCTGCGTATCTCACCCCTTCTACGGCCTCGTGGTTACTTCCTCCTATCTTGGCACCACAATCGGGACAGGAAGATTCTTCCATAGCTGCGCCACATTCTCCAATCGTAAAGGGATGGTTATTCTCACACGTAAACCAGTGCCCTGTACCCAATAACTCCCTCGACATTGCCTTGTACACGGCTCGCATCTCCTCAGCCGTGACAGGGTGATAGATTCCATCGCTAACCAGGATCTCAAGACGGTCAATTTCATCGTCGAACATTGCTGCAGATGGATATTCCTCCACCAATACACGGGCTTTTTGGATGTGGTATAGCGCCTCTTCTTTCAGGTTCTCAATGCTCTGCTTATCAGCAGGCCACATGGTAGTAATCTTATCAAAGAATGAGCATAGTACACAGAGCTGCACGGCGAAAATGTGCCCCTGAACTTCTTCTCTCGCATACACATATTTATGAGACAATTCAATGAGACGCATAGAATCAGACCAGTGACTTGATAGATCCAGTTTGAACTTTGCCAGCTCCAATGCTTCATCTTTAGCCAGGCGCTGGAAGTCGAAGAGAATGGCAAGGTCGCATTTGAGCAGAAGCGTATCTGCAAGAAGAGAGCCCTTGATCTGGTTGATAGAGTCATCAAATCGAAATTCTCCACGTGTCTTATTATGACGATTGGCAAGTAGAACAAAATCAGCTACTCGCTGAAACGGCTGTTCTTCCCTTTTAACATCACTTGCATATGAGCCAATCTTCCTCCACAAGTTAATGATAGAGCTGTACCGGCCATTGTCCGCAATCCTTTCCAACGCTCGAAGTTGTCTAAGTCTTGAGGCATAATGCGTTAGTTTGCCGTCTTTGGCCGTTGATGAGGCTGCCATGGTCCTCTGCTCTTGCCCAAGCTTTTCTTGCTCTTTCAGCAGATGAGTTGCCAACGAGAGATATTGCCCGTGAGACCACTCGATGAATTTCTTGGTTGACTCATCGAGCATGGCCCGTCTTACAATTCGCCCGTATTTGGCAATGTTTCGGAGTGAGCCGCGGCAGGTGGCGCAAACTGGAGAGCTCGAGTCGTCCAGTGAGAAAGGTTCAGACGCCCTTCCAAGCTGTATTGGATGACCATCCATATCCATATCGTACCACGCTGCCATCTCCATCTGGCCGTCCATAGACGTAGTGGTCAAAAAGTGCCCACAGTCGGGGAAAATACAGGGCTCTTGGTCCAAGTCAATTTCGTGGTATTCCTTCATCTCGAGAAAGTCAACGCATAAAGTTTTGATATCTTCGGTGGCGCATTGTTGGCAAAAGCGTTCATTGGGGCAAGTCTCTCCACAGAGAGAAGGGCCTGCAGTCTTACATTAGCTTTTGGGTAAGGCGTATGGGAGATCGTGTAATATATAACTTACATTGATGGCCGCATCTCAGTACCTTCTCGCACCGCTTGGAACATGGAACCCAGTCGCATGGCGCGGCGCACGGCATGCTGCAGCTTGTGTGATTACAGCTCGAGTGGCATGTACTCTCTGCGCAAGGTGCACAGGGCTCATTGCACGCCTTGTTGCATTTTGAATGGCCGCAACGCACTTCGCATGGCTGCTGGCAGGGGGGGCACTTGTCGTCGCCGTGGCAAGGCTTGGAACAGCTATGGCGGCACATCGAATAGCCACGACCGCAGATCTGTTCGCAAATACCGTGGTTCTGCTCCGTAATTTTACCATCATCTCGAGTATTGCATTTGTAGCAGAAGCTATTGCATGTATGGCCACACTCACGGTGATGACCACATCGAGAAGTACAGCGATATTTGGCAGATGTGACATCTACATGACACTGAACGTCGACTTCATGACTGCAGCCCGGCACAGTTCGTCTGACGAGAACTCTACACCGAACAGAGGCGGGGTTTTGGGTTTCCCAACACTTTGCCGAAGAGAGTCTGTGGCCACATGGAAGAGCAAGGTCGATATCATCTAACTGGAAGTAGCATCTGTCTGGGCACGCATCGCCACATGCTCGAGGGCAAGGGTGGCTGCAGCCTGTTTGTGGCCTGGGGCACGGCTCAAGGCATTTAACGGTATTGTGAAGAAGATCAGAATGACATCTTCCAGTACACGAGTGACCGCAGTGAAGTCTCTTATCACATGACAAGTTGCATCCGCTCTCTGGAGAGAAGATGACAAAATGGTCCGGTTGCGAGACCTTGATCGGCGAGTCAGGATGTCGACTGCATTGAAGTTCCAAGCTCTCGCCCAGTAGACTTTTGGCACTGAGCATGTTGATAACCTCTTCCCACATGGGAACGTTATGGTACGTGTCAGAGTTGCCGATAATGTACATGCCGTGTTTTGCGCGCGATAACAGGACGTTGATTCTGTTGGAAGTGCTGAGAAAGCCGCACTTCTTTTGCTGATTACTTCGAACGAGAGAGATGATGATAATCTTTGCTTCCTCGCCCTGAAAGTTGTCTACTGTTGCCATCCTAACGCTCTTCAGAAGAGTAGATTTGGCAGGCTGCTTTACCAGGGCTATAGGCGTAGTCTTATCTCTATCTTCAAAATCCTCCAGCTCTGCGAGGTCGCGATCGTTGAGGCAGATCTCAAACATGGCCTCCATTCGGCGTCGGAGCTTGTGTAGTTGTCCCAAGTACGGGGTAATGACCGCAATATCCTCCCTGGTATATTCCCCTTGTCTTACGATATGAGACAGGAGAGACACAGTCATTTCAACTTCAAAATCATTTGAATGCGAGGTATTCAGGGGGTCATGACTAGCCGCGCCAGCTTCCAGCTGATCGTGGTGAAGCCAAAATAGCCTCTCTTTCATACCCACAACTGCTGGGTAATTCTTTACAATGTCACCGTCTTGTAGAGACGGATACAATGTGGATCGTACCAGCTCAGATATCGATGGGTGCATCCGTCTTTGTGTTTCCAGCGTTGAGAATGGCAGGCGTAAGTCTTTCAAATGTGGCGGCTCAACAAGTCTTTCAAATAAAGAAGTGTCTAGAGAATACTGCTTCCCTCGGGGATTCGTGCTCTGTAGTTCATAATTCTGGATCTGTGGGCGAAGCTGAAGGTGATCGCCAATCAAGATGGCGTGCTCAATTGAAGGGAGCAGGGCCGTTAGAATGTGAGCCTCCAAGACTTCACCAGCCTCTTCGCAAAGCATGACCTTGCTTCGCAATTTTCGGAGAAGATGAAGATTCTTTGCCAACCCGGTCGTTGTGACTCCGATGATATTGGCTTGATTAAGGCAACGGAGATCCACATCGCTGCGTACGCGGCTGCGGCGCTCTATCAGTTCCGTATGTTTTTCCTGCAGCTGCGTGATGATTCGAACAATTGAAGCTACACTGTTCTTTACCCAGTACAGATATAACTCTTGGCGCTCGGCATTAGACATGTTAAACAACTCTGTTTCCCTCAAGATCGCGATATCTCGACAATAATCATTGTCGCGGGAGCCCCCTTCCAGCCACCTTCGCATGATAGTTTGAGGTTTATCAACTGTCTCCCATCCGTCCTCGTCGACATCAAACAGCATAGTATAATGTACAGGAAAGACGTTGGCAAGATATTTCTTGAGAGAACTTGCCGAGTTGGGCGTCGATAGTGCACGGAGCGAATCTTCGATGCCGGCAGCTAAAACGTCAAGCTCCTGGCCCATATTGTAAAGGTTTGTCTTTTCTGCTTTTGTGCGGTCGCCTTGCTGAGATACAACTCGTAAGTTTAAAGCTTGCAACCTATCTGATTTTGATCGAGACCCTATACGAATGATGTTGCAAATGCCGTCGTCAAGAAGATGTTCAAGAAGCTGATCCAAGGCATGATTGGTGTAGCAGACGCATAATATTGGCCCAAGGGTGCATTTATCTTTGTTTGCTAACAGGCCCTTGATAATCATTCCACCCGTATAGCTTTTACCGGTACCTGGAGGGCCTTGAATGAGCGACAATTCTTGAGATAGAGTATTCAAGAGAGCGGAAGATTGTGTAATATCGAGAGAAGTCAGTGACTCAATTATCTCTGGATTTGGGAGCCGCTGAGGCGAAACAAGAAGCTCAGCGCCATCATTCGTGAGGCACCTCAGGTCGAATGCGAAACCGGCTGCCCTGGCATATTGCGGGGGCTCAATACTGGGCTCTGTAGTCCGAGTATCCGGCGGCGCCAAGAGGTCGACAAAGGGCATATGTGGCTTCTGTCGCATTTCCTTAAGAGCATCAAGTGTATGCTTGAACGATGCCAAGAGAATACCGGGAAATTCCACGAGATATCTGTAGCGCGACGGGCCTTTGGTCTTGTACCATCGAAGAGCTTGAGCGACATCATCTCGTGTGGCGTCAATAAGCTGTAGGTTGACATGCAAATAGTTTCCGTCATCAGAAAGTGTCAGTTTAGACGCTGTAGATGTATTTTGTTCTGGCTTCTTCTCCGTTCGAGTTTTTTGTTCGGTTTGATTCCTCAAGGTCGATTCAGACACCGTACAAAACATGACCGATTCGGTTCCGTCAATGATACAAACTAACGCCCCGACCTGAAGTCGTTTTGATCTTTCCCACCAGTCCTTCCTCTGCTGAGGATTCAGTGATGGAACAGGCGGAGGCTGGTCACAGCGGACAACAAAGTCCAGGCCGGTGTTTTTCTCGAACCGAATGTTGATCAGCATAGCGGAATCGTATGTGTATGTGCGTAAGATATTATTGCTTGTTCTATGGCTGGCTTTATTGTTAGAACTGCGAATACGTTCCAGAGCGCCACGAATCGCATCACGTAGCTGGCCCACTGTATCTTCTCGTATCAAGCGAAATTCTCTGTCCAGCCGTCCGCTAATGCCTGGAATATGCCATTGAGAACAGTCGTTTACTGGCAAATATTCCTCTCGCGGCGACATAATCTCCTCGTACGTGGGCAAAATCTTTATGTCGGCTATGTCTGCGTGATCGTTGTCGTGCCTTGGCCCTCCGGGTGAGAGGTTGCCAGGCAAGTCTCGGGCCAAAACAAACATTTCTTGAGTGATGGCACTGTAGCTCTGAACTTCCAGATTTGATATGTGGTTTCCGATTTGAAGACGTTGGCGGATATAGTGAAGATGTTTGGTAGCCTGAAAGCGAAAAACCATCTCTTCTGGTTCCGCTGATTCTTCCAAGGGGCGAGATAAGCAACTCGCGAATGTTGAGAAATCATCTTTGATGATATTCGTGGTGTTGCAATCTAGCATCTTGGCTAATACTGCAAGAGACAGACCAGCTGCCTCTAGAAGGGACAGGTGTGTTGAGTTGTATTCCCACAATTGAAAGAGCGAGTCGATGTAGTGGAAGAGCTTGCTCATCCTAGACCCTCCCACTCCAACCATATAATTAAGAATGATGGCGACCTCCTGTTCTAAAACCGCAGAGTCAACGACGCGAGCATGAGTCACCAGCTGAAAGAGTGGCTTGATTTCTGTCTCCCAGAGTTGACATCCCGGTGTTAATTGACTCGCCATGGAGATGTGCCTGTCTATCACATCCTTGATGAAAGAAAGGCCAGTTTCAGTGGCAAGAAGCTTGATTGCCTCTTGGGCCGCGCCGACGTCTCCATCCATGAGCTCGAGGGCAAGGCTGAAGAATTGACCGACTATCTTAAGAGATGGTCGGGCAAAGGCATCTCCGCCGTTTTGCAGCAACTGCTTCCATTTGACTAGTTTTCCCTCTGGGGCGTAGTTTCGTCTGTTTCCAAAAGGCTTCATCGAAGTATTGGCTTGCCCATTGTCCGCAGAATGGCTACCGAGTGCGCTTCCAGCGTCATGTGAGAACTTGCATCGCGCCCCAAATTTGCAACTATTATCTCGAAAGAAAAAGAAGCATGGTTTGACAGAGCTGTAGGACGGCGTGGTAGGATGAGTGGGATCATTGTACCTAATCGCATGAGCAAGAAACTGTACATCTGGCCTGGATTTTCCTACCTATTTCTCTTCATTTTTCTTCGCTTTCAAGGTCAGAGGGACTGGAGATGAGAAATTTCAACAAAAATTGTTAAGAGATTTGAAGTAGATAGGGGCTGACCAGTGCGAGCAGGCGATGCTAAAGTGTGAGAAAATATCTCACAGAAGCCTGTGCTGATGATGAAAAGAAGAGAAGAGGAAGATAAGAGAGGATTCTGAAGAGAAAGATTTATCAGGCGTGTTTTCTGGGCGAGTCACTGGGCCAGCAGCTGTAGGCCAGCAGCTGTACAAGCTGTACATGCACCTGCAGCCTCGTAGGCACCCGTAGGCCTCCCGCAGTGCCAACGCAGACGGCCGTCATCCAAACAAATGCAATGATTGTGACGTATTTCTGCATATATTGAAATGCGTGAGAACTTCTGTCTGGCGGTGGCGGGTCAGTTTCAAGATGCTATTCTTGCAGTCGCAAACTCAGCGTCCATGTAATTTAATGAGCGACATCTGATATTAACCGCTGAGTGCTGTAGAATTATAATTGTGTCCAAGTAGAAGTAGAATATGATTACTTGTAGCATCAGTAGCATCAGTAGCATCAGTGGCATCAGTGGCATCAGTGGCATCAGTGGCATCAGTAGCCTAGTTGAAATGCTAGATGACAGAATTGGGGTGCCGAATAGCTTTTCTCTTTCAAAGTCGGTTCAAATACACAAACGCTCAGTAGAAATCTTTCACCAGACCATCACAAAGATTCCACAGCCTTTCTCCGCTCCCCCTCTTCTCAATGCCCTCGGCGACCTTTGGGAGTGGGGTACCAATCTTCCCCCACGGGATGAGATAGCAACCATTATGCTCAACTACTTCGGCATCAAATCCTGCTTGCAGCTCGGTCAAGGCTCCAAATCGAGCTGGATACGATAGCATGCCCTGTATGCTCTTCAAGATGCTGGGAGCGTGGCGAGTGAGGTCCGTCTTGAGCGCTCCGGGATTGAAGGACACGCTCACGATTGAAGGGTGTCTTTTGGCCATCTCGGCTGCGAGAATCGTGTTTGCCCATTTGCTCTGTACATATCGCAGCGTACGCCCTCCGAGACCAGAGAATTTAGTTGCAGTCAATCCCCAGTCATCCCAGAGGACACCATCCTCTCCTGGAGGGTCGGGAAATTCCACAGAAGCTGCCCAACACGTGCGGACAGGTCCCTTAGGAGAGGCATCTCTTTCCGCGGTCTTGAGGAGAATTGGCGTTAGGAAATGCTGGAGCAAGAAAGGGCCCAACACGTTGGTGGCGAAGCTCAGCTCGTGTCCTTGCTTGCTGATGCTGCCTTCGGGAGGAGCCATGACGCCAGCATTATGCCAGACGACATCCAGACGACTTTCTAACTCCAAGAACGCCTCGGCTGTTTGCTTGATACCTTGCAGGTCGGAGAGGTCGAGATCCAGAAATCGGAGTACGTCATTGTCACCGCCGGCGCTGCGCCGCTTCATATCGCCAGGCGGATCGGACTTCTCGATGGTGTTGATAGCCGTCTTGCCAGCAGCTTCAGATCGGCCAAGGATATAGACGCGCGTCGCATTGGCGTGGAAAAGAGCTGTTGCTACAGCCAAACCGATGCCTCCAGCGCCGCCCGTGACGATAAATACCTAAGTATTCAAAAGATGAGATCAGCTGTAATGCAGGGAGACGAATCAAGGAGGGTGAGAGAGAGTCATCATACTCGTCCCTGCAAATCAGGCAAATCCTTCTCAGTTTTCGTAGGCTCGCCAGGCCAATATTGTCGCAAATATTTTGACATAACGGAGAGCGGGGAGAGGAGTTGAGGTTTAAGTTGAAAGGTTTTGAAAATAAAGTTGATGCAAGTGAGATGGCTATCGGTTATTTAGTGAAGTAGATCTTACATTCAAGCTGACCTAGAACCGAGCTTAGCTTGAGGTAGTCTAGGAGGCTAGATGAGATGTCAGCTGTGATTAATACTGAATATTCTTTTTCATCGTTTTTTTTTCCTTTGAGAGGAATAGATGACAGTATTATACGTGCAGCTACCAGTTATGCGTAATCACTTTTCTCAGATAAGAGACAGAGCGACAGGTCCAAGAAGGAGGGATCTAAGTGTTTTAAGCCTTCCGGTCATAGCTATCTGGCATCACTTACGAATGTGACACTCTGAAGTCGAGAGAGACTTGTGCAATCTGTCTTGCTTCTATCCGTACATACAATCATCTATGCATAAAAGACAATGGACGTTTAATATGAATGTTTATTACTAGAGTATTTATGAGTCATTAAACCTGTACCAGAGTTGAAATTGATTGACTCATTTTGGAACTAGCAATGAACCATGGTAATCTATGGTGTAGATTCGCAAGCAGGCAAGTTCTTATGATTGAAAGTTGCATTCATACAACTCCAAATACGCCCTGTACCCTAAAGCTTAGACACGGATCGCTAAGGTATGGAGCTTAATTTCAATCGAAATAAGCATATGAAATAGACACACTACTATTTCCGAGGTAAGAGCTTCTAATACGAGTGAAATACCTAGAAGGCACGTACTCATAATCGGCGAGCGGCTCTGCCGGGTAGTTTAGAATGTTTTTACAGTCTTTCTTTTACAGATGTAAAGCTGACTGAAACTCCGGAGTGAGCCGGCAAGTGTAGCAAAGTCCTCCTAATACCTCTCACAAACCTCCCCTTCATGCACTTACTTGTACTAGTATTAGCGCCACAAATAGATTGCTCTCAGGAACAAAAATAGACACAGGCTCAGGTTCAGGAACAGGAGCAATCTTTCCTCAGAGTTTCGTACTCTACGCCAGTGGTCTCTGTACTTGTACAAGTTAAAGATTCTGCACGTGACTTTGAACCAATCTTGATGCTGCAAAAAGCTTAAATAACATGCAGGGAACTTTCACTGCCAATAAGACACGTGCGCTCTGACTGCCGGATTAGACCCGAACTACTCCCGAGGTACCTGTACGGAGCACTGTGCTAGTCGAGGTACATCGTTGCCTCCAGCCGACGGACTTCTTGGCCACAGACTTTCGTTTTAGCTTCGCTCACTTCTCCAACTTTGTTTTCCATTCAGGGCCCATCATGGCCATACGACTGGCCATGTCTTGTCTGTTCAAGAGTTGCTATTCGCTTTGGGCAGTATAGCAATAGCATTACCCGTAGCACAACTCACCCGTGGCCAATATCCAATATCCGTCCAGCCATGCATCCCGTCCGGCCTCGTCTGCCGGCGCTGGCTCCGCGGCTGCCAGGCAACTCGCCGCCGGTGGTTGAGCGGCCCAGCGTCAAGGAACATACGGAACAGGAGTGGTTAGCGCAGAAGGACCTTATTGAGAAGCTATACATAGGAGACAACCGCAAATTGAATGAGATCATGGCCTTAATGGAGTCTAAATATGGATTTGCCGCAACGTGAGTGGTCACTCTTTGCCGTTTGTTTGCTGTGTACTTTCAGAGAAAAAAAAGATGAGATTAGATATACTAGGCGACAAACTAAACTCACTGCTAACTAAATGCCCAAAAAGCGAGCAAATGTACAAGAAGAGATTCAAGAAGTGGAATATCAGGAAAAGAGCATATCGCAAATCGCCCGGGGAAGCCACTCTCCCTTCTCCCTCATCTACAAACTCTTCTACCGATTTGAAGCATGATGACGATGTCGAGGAGATACCAAGGACAACGAGTCCTATGGTTACAGGCCTGGACTTGGTCCCGAATCCTTCGTTCAAACCACTCGCAGACCTGGAGCTTATCCTAAACGGCGTTCTATCTTGGAGCTCAGGGAAACTGGAGACTTATCGCATAGCGTCCGATCCCATGTCGCAGTATCTTGCCACCCCCAACCAGCCACCTATACAAGATAGTCGCACTATGTACCGGACGTTTGAACTGGTCTTTGACTTGTGGTCTTACGGCAAGGGCGATCTAGCGGGCATGGCGGCTAGGAAGGGCTTCTATGTCTTGGAATTTGTTCTGACCGAGGACCATCCCGACCTTCTTTGGCATATTCTTGACACAATATACGACATGATCGACCGAGGACATTTACAGCTTCTTGGAATGTTCATCAGACACGCGCTTGTGCTGTCAAAGCAGCGCTTTCCCGCAAATCATCCCCTTATCCGCATCCTTCAACAACTCCTAGCTTGCGACTATCAAACTGAAGACGGCCGCCAGTTCATCTGCTACCTGTTACGGCAAGCTTGGCTACGAAATGTCGATCTCCTGGCAGAGTACATTAAATCGTCAGCGCCTCAAGAGTTTTGGCTGTATGAGCAGTTGATTTGGGATGGCCGGACAAAGCTTCGTCGGAATAATGGGCTGGCCAACAGACGTGAGGTTATGTATGAGGCCCTTGAGAACTTGGGACACCATGAGGAGCCTATACCAAGTGATGATAACGTGGAAAAATTAAGAGTTGATGCACTCATGCTAGAATTCACTCAGATGGATCTAGATGACAAGGAGAAGGCAGAGCAGATGGCGCTGGATCTGCTCGACATAACGCAGTATGAAACAGGGGCACTTTCGAACGCCAGATTTCATGCGTATGCCCGCAAGATGCTGGCTAGACTCTGCGAAAGCAGAGAGGCCTGGGACCAGGTCGAACAGAACTTGAAATATGCCATTCACATGAGAGAAGCTGCGCATGGAACGACCACCAATTTGCGGGTTATCCGGGACATGTGGGTGCTCGCGGCTTACTACAACAAAGTCGGCAAGATAGACGATGCTCTGCGAGTCGCACAAGATGCCATCACCAGGGCGCAACAGTATTTACACGATATTCCAGGCTGAGACTGTTTATGATAAGAACACGGATCGCAAGGTCAAGGTCAGCTGGTGTTAAGAGACAAGATAGCGAGAGTATCGCAGTTTCGGGAAGCATCAAGCGGTGAGCTTTTCCTTTTTCTTTTCTGTACTCTTCCTTTTTTTTTTTATGAAAACGCGCCATTACTACAAGAATGGCTCCCATAGAGTCACCCCTTTGAAGGGCAGTTTATGTTTGGGTAGAAGCGAAGTTGGAGTATTGGCTGGGTGCCTTTGGCAGCACCTTTGTTTTACAAGGGCTATATATCTGTATCTGTATTTGCATATAGGTGCTCTCGGTACATACATACTATCATACAAACATCGAGTTGCTCAAAATGTCGCGTGAATGCATTGCACACTTTGGCAGTCACCGTCTTCTCCGCTTTGTATACCATAACAGCTAGCCTTGTAGGATACACGTAGCCAAGCTAAGCTAGTACCTGCTGACCTGCGAACAGGTTTTTGTGGAGTTGGCCTGGGGTGCGCAAACGGGTTCCAGCCACATAGACGTCTCGCCACATGACGTTGACTGGATAAACCGTCGCTGGGCCTGCATGGCTACAGCGTCGAACCTGCATCAGGCACCTATTCAGTTCCCCGTAGTTCTTTTTTTAGGGAGACGACCATCTTAAATACCCTTGAAAAGACCCTGAAATTTACCTAGTTCTCCCTTCTTCAGATCAAAAACATCAATCGACAAAATGACGAGAAACGGAGCACCGCCTGATTACTGTAAGTCGACACTACAATGCACAAGCTCTCCCCGCGATTGTTCTGAGACGAGACATCACTCCGCCTTGGGTGTGGACACGATTTACTGAGCCAATCCGCGTTGGACAGATGCCATTCTGGAGGTTTCAGAGAAGGCCTCGGCAGCACAGATTCGAGATGCCTATAAGCGGTATGCGGCCCTTCTCAATTGCCCAGTTGAGTCGGTCACTGACAGCCATTTTGTAGAGCTGCCCTGAAAACACATCCCGATCGAGTCGCCAACGACTCACCAGAGCGCGAACAGAGAACACGACGCTTTCAACTCGTGAATGAGGCTTACTATTGTCTTTCCGAGCCTTCAAGGAGACGCGAGTATGATTTACAGCGAGGATACTACCACCCGTCAGCGTCCGATCCCTTTACAGAAGCAGACGACGCTACGGGACAAGGTTATTCGTGGGCATGGGACTTCTTCGAGAACCAGAACGGAGGAACTGCGCCCAATGGCCGCCAAGCTACAGAGGATGCACAATTCAGCGACGCCTTTGAGGAAATGATGCAGGATGAGGGGTTCTCAGAGGGGGATACGCCCAACCAGCAAGGCGGTAACCCTTCAACCATGTGGGGCATGGTAGGCGCTGTAAGTGGCGGCGCTCTGGGATTCATTGTGGGCAACGTCCCTGGACTGCTTGCCGGAGCAGTGGCCGGGAACAGACTTGGGGCAATCAGAGACACCAAAGGGAAGAGCGTATACGAAGTCTTTCGGGTAAGGCCAGATTGTTTTCTCTCTCTTCTCATTTTGTGGTCGTACACCCGCCTCTCTGCGGTGTGCTACTGCTTTCTCAGATACTTCTGAGACTGACTAGATTATTTCAGGTTTCCGTGAGCGCTAATGTACATATAGGAACTTCCTCAGGCTGACAGGGCAAGATTGTTGAGCCAACTGGCTGCAAAGGTATTCAGCCATGTTACCAGCCCATAAAGTACGCTGGTGAAGCGCCAATTGGGAGGAAAGAGAAGCACATAATGAAGCTTGGGAGTTTATGTGATATGAATGACGGTCCTTTCTGGTCGCCAAATTGCGTGTGGATTTTTGTTTTACGAAGAATAAGATACGAGGCAATGGAAACGAATCATACCCTTCAGTCACTAGTATATAGCTATGTAGGTAGTATTAGGTAGTAAAAGATACCAAATATCATTTTCAACAGTGAAATCAGCATATTTTGCGTTCAATGACTGCTTTTACCGTTGTCACTATCATATTGGCAGTCGATGTGATACCAATGGTTTTGCCTAGCTATGAATACTGCTGCGTCAATCGCGAGGCTGGAGTGGCGAAGAGGTGCTGCTAATGTTAAGTACTTGGTAGGCACTCAAGAATCATGCAGGAGAAACGCATGAACATCAGTAGCTCTTCCGTAATTTCTGCTAGTGCAGACAAATTAAAGCTTGAACCGCGCTGTTAAAGTGAGCTTCTTAGCGGCGATGCAAAGCATATGCGCTAGCCATTCTAGGAAATTCAACCCCGCTTTTCTGTGCTCTCGCTTGAGGGCAGACAAACCCTCGAAATTTTCCCGCCTTCACAAAATCGTTCGCCTTAGCCCAACCTCAACTTTTCGCCCATCTCCGACAGCAAGACATCGTCGATCAACAACCGCAGCAATGGCCGCCGAAAAGTCCAGCAACCCCATGCGGGAGCTCAAGATTCAGAAGCTCGTTCTGAACATCTCCGTCGGTGAATCTGGTGACAGACTCACTCGTGCCGCCAAGGTGCTTGAGCAGCTGTCCGGTCAAACCCCCGTCTACAGTATGTCGCAAACACTCAAACCCAACGTCAACACGGAAAGCAGGAATATTAATGAATTTTCACTACAGGCAAGGCCCGTTACACCGTCCGAACCTTCGGTATCCGTCGTAACGAGAAGATCTCTGTCCACGTTACCGTCCGTGGCCCCAAGGTAAATTCCAATTCTGCAAAAAATAAACCAAAAATTTAGAGCCAGTTTGACTGACCAATATGGATAGGCTGAGGAGATTCTTGAGCGTGGCCTCAAGGTCAAGGAGTACGAGCTGCGCAAGCGCAACTTCTCCGAGACCGGCAACTTCGGCTTCGGTATCAGCGAGCACATCGATCTTGGTATCAAGTACGACCCCTCCATCGGTATCTACGGCATGGACTTCTACTGCTGCATGACCCGCCCTGGTGAGCGTGTCACCCGCCGCCGCCGCATGAAGAGCAAGATTGGTGCTTCTCACCGCATCAAGCGCGAGGAGACCGTCAAGTGGTTCAAGGGCCGCTTCGATGGCATTGTCCGATAAACGGATAAAATCATCCAAACAATCAAACTTTTTTTTCTCTGTCTTTAATGGAAATGGGCACGGCGAACATTTGGGGGTAAAAAGGGATCATATATGGTCATGTATTCTTCCGCTTGATTTTTACATCAGCTCGTACCAAAAAGACTTTTGAGTCGAGCAACGGCCTTAGAGACCGACCGGCGTACTGCCGGCTTCACGAATATTGCCCCTGCAATGTGATGGCACCATTTTTACATTGGCGAAGCTTGACCTCTTTGCTTGCTCGTATGAATGATGACGTTTGTATTGAATGTCCCGATTTGACCTGTAGATATGTCTCTCTTCCAGCGGTAGCTGTATACATATACAAGCTGTTGAATGCCATGCGATTCAACGACAAACCACATCTTCCTCATTATTCCCATGTAGTCGTAGATTGGCTGCTGAATCCAGCACAAACAGAAGAGTTGTACGGCTCAACTTGGGCATGCCCAAAATTCTCTTGGCTGTTTGGTGGAGAAGCAACACAACTATCCCTCAGAGAGTCAATGCCAGAAGTTTTACTCTCGCACCATTGAGGTTTTCTACATCATTCAATCGATTTCATTGCTGTCTTTTAGTCGCAATTGAAGACTCCGTTAAATGTCAGTCTCCAGACATCCTTCACATAGCTGTATGATGACTATGAAGTCGTGGGCTAACTTTTTCACTCATATGTGTCAATTGTTAGTCTTCAGATAGAAGAGAGCAGCTTTACACAGGACAGCAAAGTTTTAGAAGCTACAAAGTCGTTGATATCATATTTGGATCTAGTTTTCTAGAACAACACCCTGGTCAGCTTCTCCACGAAGAGACAAAAGACTGCCTCATCGATCAGGCATAGGCAGACACATACCGGAGAGCAAGAAAAAAATCCTCTCCATCCAGTTAGTCCCGAGTCCTCTCAACTACCAGCGTGCTAGTCTAGTATTATAGCCCAAAACCTGCCTGCAATCCTAATTAATAACGGGCCCCGTGGAAAATTGTTAAGGCGGCGTCGGCTTCGCACGCCAGCAAAACCGCGCACCCGGCGCTGATTGGCGCACCTGCCAGCCCGAGCCCCCACCTTGGTCCTCACAGACTCTGCTTCTCTCCATCTCCTCCCGAAAATCTCCATTTTGCTCTTCCAGCAAAAGGCAGCATCAACAAAACCCTCCAATCCCCCCTCCCCGCCAATTGCACGCCGCTGCAATTGCTTTCCCTCTCTTCTGAGGCTCCCCAGATACCGCCCTCAAGATGTTCCGAAACGCCCTTCGCCAGTCCTCTCGCGCTGTTGGCGCCGTCGCCGCTGGCCGAGTCTCTGTGGTGAGTGTCTTTCCCGCACGCCCGGAAACCACCGTTTTTTGGGGGGGCAAGAGAAAATTTTGGAGGCCCCGAGCATCGACCTGCACACCTGCGAATTCTGGACTCGCAAGCTCAATTGGACATGCAATCGACTTGCCAGCATCGCAGAGCAAGCCTTTTTGAGCTTTTTTGAGCCTGCCGGGGTTCTCCATGGGTCTTTTTCCATTGGTCGAATTCGGCTAACATGTTTTTTTTTCTCTTGCCCAATGTAGACTCGAAATGCCGCACCGGCTGCCATCAACGCCGTCCGAACCTACGCTTCCGACGCCAAGGCCTCTCCCACTGAGGTCTCTTCCATCCTCGAGCAGCGAATCCGCGGTGTCCAGGAGGAGGCTGGTCTCGCTGAGACCGGTCGTGTCCTGTCTGTTGGGTATGTGGAGGCCACCTGTTAAGCTACTCTCTGGGACTTCGAAGCAGCAACTCGGAATACAACACTACAACATCTTTGAGATGCATGCGACGGGAGAAACACAAAGAGAGAAACAGAGCTGATGGGAGTCTATGCTTTTTCTTCATTTTACTAACTGGAGCGCATAGTGATGGTATCGCTCGTGTCCACGGTATGGCCAATGTCCAGGCCGAGGAGCTTGTCGAGTACGTAGAGATGTCTCTTCCCCGTTTAGGACAACTTGCATCTAACGCAGCCTAGGTTTGCTTCCGGTGTCAAGGGCATGTGCATGAACCTCGAGGCCGGCCAGGTCGGTGTCGTGCTGTTCGGTTCTGATCGTCTGGTCAAGGAGGGCGAGACTGTTAAGCGAACTGGTGAAATCGTGAGTTATATAAAGCTACACTATTAGCGACTGCCTACATCATCAGGATAACTAACTCCCCGCAAAGGTTGACGTTCCCGTCGGCCCTGAGCTGCTCGGCCGTGTCGTCGATGCTCTGGGTAACCCCATTGACGGCAAGGGTCCTCTTAACTCCAAGGAGAAGCGCCGTGCTCAGCTCAAGGCTCCCGGTATCCTGCCTCGCAAGTCTGTCAACCAGCCCGTGCAGACTGGTCTCAAGTCCGTCGACGCCATGGTTCCCATCGGCCGTGGTCAGCGTGAGTTGATCATTGGTGACCGTCAGACTGGTAAGACTGCCGTCGCTCTCGACACCATCCTTAACCAGAAGCGATGGAACTCCTCCAACGACGAGACCAAGAAGCTTTACTGCATCTACGTCGCCGTCGGCCAGAAGCGATCCACCGTCGCTCAGTTCGTCAAGACTCTCGAGGAGAACGACGCCATGAAGTACTCCATCGTTGTCGCCGCCACTGCTTCTGAGGCCGCTCCTCTGCAGTACATTGCTCCTTTCACTGGTGCTTCCATCGGGTGAGTCTTCGTCCTTCACCTTTCACCTTGGTATATCTTTTGAGATGCTAATGAAATTTTCCGAATAGCGAGTGGTTCAGGGACAATGGAAAGCACTCCCTGGTCATCTACGACGATCTCTCCAAGCAGGCCGTTGCCTACCGTCAGATGTCCCTGCTGCTCCGTCGTCCCCCCGGACGTGAGGCTTACCCCGGTGACGTTTTCTACCTGCACTCCCGTCTGCTGGAGCGTGCCGCCAAGCTCAACGACAAGCACGGTGGCGGTTCCATGACTGCCCTGCCCGTCATTGAGACCCAGGGTGGTGACGTGTCTGCCTATATTCCCACCAACGTCATTTCCATCACCGACGGCCAGATCTTCTTGGAGTCCGAGCTGTTCTACAAGGGTATCCGACCTGCCATCAACGTCGGTCTTTCCGTCTCTCGTGTTGGTTCCGCTGCCCAGCTCAAGGCCATGAAGCAGGTCGCTGGTTCCCTGAAGCTTTTCTTGGCCCAGTACCGTGAGGTTGCTGCTTTCGCCCAGTTCGGTTCCGATCTTGATGCTGCTACCAAGCAGACCCTGTCCCGTGGTGAGCGTGTAAGTTATTCCCCGTATATGCGTGGTAAAAATTTTTGGAAGATGGCTGACCCGCTGTGATTACAGTTGACCGAGCTCCTGAAGCAGAAGCAGTACTCCCCCATGGCCGTTAACGAGATGGTTCCCCTCATCTACGCTGGTATCAACGGTCACCTCGACTCTATCCCCGTCGACCAGATCCTCAAGTGGGAGTCTGACTTCCTGGCCCACCTCAAGACCAACGAGTCTGACCTGCTCGCCACCATCGACAAGGAGGGTGCCTTGAGCAAGGAGCTCGAGAACAGACTCAAGGACAGCATTACCTCCTTCGTCAAGAGCTTCCTCGGCTAAACAAATAATAAGTGAAGCGCGTCAAGCGAAATAGAAAAGGGTCATTGTTGGGGGGTGCTACTGTCTATACCAATATATTGGTCGTTCTCTAGAATGGAGGAAAGAGGGGCTGAAAAGTTAATGGCTGCGCCAAATGAGAGAGCCATGGCTTATAAAGGGAGACGCGCCAGTCATACTACTACTTGTAAAATATAAGCACATTACTCAATGAATGTCCTTGATTCCTTTTGTTCTGTTAATTTTAGAGGGAAACAATAATGACTGCGGTGACTGTGGTAGTAAAAGATGAAAGCGTGTTTGTCTTAGCATATATTGTTATACTCAAGGTCGAGATATGGTCACAAAACAAGCGGAAAGCGAATTATATTGATAGTGTAGCTTGAAAGCTTAGGCCGGCATCGGTTTACCACCAGTGTATTATCTAGCTAGAACTACCTAGGTATAATAAACGAATGTTTATAGGTAGATAATAATATTATTTCATATAGGTCTTATACAGTATGAAACATTATTTTTCTTCATATTTAATGTTTATAGCCTATTTAAGCGGATCCTAATTTTCTATTGCTTAGGTATGCTACTGCTACTACTGCTACTACTGCTACCACTTGCTATTATGTACCTATGTACCAACAGTAATGTCACAACTCAAAGGATTAGCCTGCGACAGCTTGACTTGATTGGTCTGGCCATATACCATTATGGACTTGAATATAAATTCATCTGTCAGGCAGCAAATGACAGCCGGAAAGACATTACGAGCATGTGCGCAGAGAAATTTTGGAGGAACGGACAAAATTATACCGGACAGCCACGCCGATTCGACCGTCGACATTACCGCAGATGGTCCAAACTCAAAGGCGCCGATTTGGCAACTTTCAACGATGTTTGCGTTGACATCGATGATGAACAGGCAGCCCGGCTCGTAGTCGACTTTGACGCCCGAGAGTATCAAGTCACGGAGGAGTTTAAAGAGTCTGACCATAAGGATGTATATATAGTCCAAATTGATAACAAGTCTCACCATTTTCAAGATACACATATACCACGCCGGAAACATACTGATGCAATGCAGCCGAAACTGATGGCAGAGCAAAAGGCTCAGATCGCCAAAGAAAATGAGGACCTGGAAGACCTGAGAAAACAGATGAGAGAACGGGCCAAAGAGCTGACTGTAGCTGAGAGAGAAATCACCTAAATGAAGTAGCTAAAAAAATAGAGAAAACGGAAATTAAAATCACACGATTTCTAGTAAAAATTGTGGTTCGATGACCAGGCTAAAGAACACACGTCCAATATCTATCTATACTGGAATCATGCTGGAAGTCTAATAGATTGAAGTAGTTGTTTCCTTACTCGGTGAACCAACATCTACCCCCATACGTCAAATCTATATACGTACAACATGATAGGGCTAGTTTATGAAATCAGTATGATTATACTTGCGTACGCATTTTTATATCGTGATAAGTGATGCGGATATCTTTTGGGGCAGCGGCTTTGAGGTCGTCCGTAGAGATCATGTGACTTGGCAATCGCATCGCATGTTGAGCTCCGAGCTAGCAGCAACATTAAGCTCGCTGTGTACAGTATACGATACAGCGTCATTATAAATTACAATATCTGACTACCTATTGTTTGTTACAATAATTCTGACTCTTTATTTAGCTGCTCTTGTTGGCTAGCGGCTTACTCATTTTTTAAAAAAATAATCGCGCTACTGTTGATGTCACATTGATTCATCTCGTGGCCAAGGTACGAAACTTCCACTTGTGTACCCTGCAATAAACCCATCTTTCTTGGTGATATGACGTCAACTGTAGAGAGCAGATAAAAAGCTGATTTACGACTTGGTTCTCACAGATCTCAGATTAGGCCTTTACTTTAAGTCAGCTAGCAATGTCTGCTGGTACGGAAGTTCCAAACATGTCAGCCTCAACGACAAGCGTGTTGGGCAAGGTGAGGCGGATAGTCCCGCCTTTGCTCGATACGTTTCATAAAGGTACGCAATTCTGATGATCATAGACGGCACCTCAAGAGAGATTGATCTCATAGAAGACGTGACAAGAAACAACCGAGAAGCTAACAAGAGATACCGTAGGCCAGCTGGGTAGAGTTGCTGTCATTGGAGGCAGCGAAGACTACACCGGGGCGCCGTACTTTTCGGCCATGGCGAGTGCACGATTAGGATGTGACATGGTAAGACATAATGATACCTTGCCTTTTGACTCTCAGGATTGCGACATGGCAAAAGAGCGGGAAAATATCCTAGAAATCCCAATCCAATGGAATCACACCGCTGACTTGGAATCTCATAATAGTCACACGTTATATGCACCCCTGCAGCTGCGGCGGTCATCAAGACATACTCCCCCAATCTTATGGTGCACCCACTCATGCGCCAGTCGTCAGGCAAGGATGAGACAGACCCCGATCCCGACCAAGTAGCGCAGAAGATCAACGAGATGCTGGGCCGTCTGCATGTCTTAGTCGTTGGTCCCGGACTGGGCCGTGATCCCATCATGCAAGCAACAGTGGCTCGGGTCATCAAGGCCGCTAGAGAGGCTAAGATGCCGGTGGTCATGGACGCCGATGCCCTGCAGCTCGTGCAGAAGGACCCAGACGTGATCAGGGGCTACAAGTATGCAGTTTTGACACCCAACGTCGTCGAGTTCAAGCGACTGTGCGACGCACTCAAAATCGACGTCGGCGACCAGACGAGCGAGACGGGCAAAGTTGAAAAGCTGGCCCAAGAACTGGGCGGCGTGACGATTATCCAAAAGGGCGCCAAGGATTTTATATCCAACGGTAATGTGACTCTAGTGAGCGACCTCGAAGGAGGGAAGAAGCGAAGCGCCGGACAGGGCGACACTCTGACCGGAGCTATTGCCACGTTTCTGGGATGGCGCAAGGCGTATCATGACGGTTTATGGAAGGATCCTGAGAAACCAGCTCTGGAAGAGGATGAGACGATGGGCTTGGCGGCATTCGCTGGGAGCGCCATAACAAGGGTAAGTCTTTCAAAGGTTGGGGGAAATGTAGCCCCCCTTTCTTAACAACTGATTATGCACTAACATGAGAAATAGGAGTGTTCACGGTTGGCCTTTGGCAAAAAGGGACGGAGCCTGCAAGCAAGTGATCTAACGGATGAAGTACATTCTGCCTTCCTGGGATTCTTTGGCGAAGTTGATGGCGATACTGCAAGGCTATGACGATGGCAACAATAGTGTGAGACGATGCAGATTTAGATTAGACCTGAAGAATGTGTTCCCATTGCTCCCATTTTACCGACTTATAGAGTCTGTCTTCCCCTTTGGCGTCTAATGACGCCTGATATCAAAGAAGATTGATGTCCTCATTACCCATCTATCATAAAACGCCTCAAATTCTTCCTCCTCGGCTGTGTCTTCCTCCCGAGGAGGTCCTCGAGGCTATTCATTAATTTCACCATCCTCCGGGGTTTTCCGTCGTTCCTCTGCCTTCTCAGAACAGGCTTATTACATCTCGCAGCACGGTAACAACCCTTTCCAAAAGCTTATTCAGATCAGCGATGGTCCGTTCATTGTCCAACTTCGTTTGCGTATATTCCGCTTGTATCTGATCCACTTCCTTCTCCAGATCTTGGATGCCAATCCTCAAATCTAGGATGTCCTCTGCAGACTTGTCGTTCTTGGTGTTAACCGCCTCATCCACTTTGCTTTTCATAATGTTTACTTTGCTTCCCAGGATATCCATTCTGATTTCCACGCTGACAAATTTGCTCCTCATAATGTTCAGTTTGCTTTTCATGGCCTCCAATTCGCTTTTTAAATCCTTTAGTTGGTACATCTCCTGCCCTTTCTTGGTGAGTAACGACGTCATCGGTTTGGTTGGTACGGGGTCTACCTCAATCCTCACGCTTTGTATGGCTATCTTCGCAGACGATTTGTGTGCATCGCTCGTTTCAAGCATAGCCACGGTCCGGTCGGCGTCCAAGAGTGACTTCTTCGGAATGTGGCCACCTTCGAAGTCTTCTTTGTCTGCAGCATCGGCCTCCAAGGAACGTTTGCCATTCTTTAGTTCAGCCATCTTTCGTTCCCCTATCTTGAAGTGAGATTGGAAGATGGAGGGTGAGCTTTGTTCTCTGAGGAAAAAGAGAGGAGAATGTTAAGAAGAGAAGAAGAAGAAAGAGAAAGAGAACGAGAGGAAGAAGCGAGTTAACATGTTGCTCAGAGCGGTGTAATTATTTCAACGGCAGAATGACAATATAGTTGCCTGAGTATATCTAATTTGTAGATATCTATCACCTGGCTGGCAGCTGTCGAATCTTCTTGAACATCTCCACGATACTCAGCTTGATTGGATTGTCAGTATCCTAGAAAACATAAGATCGCCATTCCTGAAGCATTAAGTGCAAAGGAGTAGAACAGTTAGTAGGCCACTGTACAATAATGATCCTTGGGATGTACAACTCGTTACTGTCGACCAAGAGCATATCATTGTCCGAAGCGAAGCTGCTACTTGCTATGAACTCAATGGCAGAAAAGCAATCTCTTGAGGCCATTCGTTTGTCTAAGATGATGCGAGGCATAAATCTGGTTCTCTTGTAATGGGTCAAGTTTTTGGAGGCCATGGAATCTCCAGCTGTTTTTGGAGCCCTATAGGAGCGTAGGCTAGCAATATAGAATACGAAAGTGTCAGCACCAGAGGAGTCGTTGATTGCAATAAGTGAAAGAAGGTGAGCAATAGTGCCGTCTGCTGGTATCTGGCAGTAATCTACTATATCTACTTCATCTACTAGGTACCATATAAAAGTCACAGATGGAGGCAAAGGGCCTCAAGCCCCTCTTTCCAGTCCACGAAAGACTATATTAAGGCAAGCATCGGAGTTGATAAGTCTAAAAGAGCTTGAAGATGCAATGAGAAAAGAAAGATGAATAAGACGCCAGTTTTACCTGTAGTTCTAGCTACCCCAAGAAAACCAGTTTTTCCCACGCTGCTCCGTCAGCCTTCTCCATCTTTCTCGTTGGATGAATAGCTAGCTTGATCAGCCATAATATGCATATGATTGAGCGTCCAACCCGCATATCGCTACCCGTGACGACCCAACATCGCCGGTATAGTGTATGGGTATGGAGACGGCTCGGCGGCGACGTTCCCGGCAAGCCATGGACGCCCAACCCGTTTCCACTCGAGCTTTTTACCACGTTCGTGTATATGAAACAGTCAAATCAAAATTTGGCAATATGAGCTGTGTTTTATTGAATGAATCCTTTGCAATCTCTGGGTAATGGCGGAATACTCCCCCATGGCTATAGCCACCTGCAGGGAGAATGTTCTTTGTTGGCTGTAATAACCACTCAATGACTGTTCATTGGCCACTTACTCCTCAGCTGCCCACTTCGGACTGAATAGTACTATGCAGTACCTAGGATCTGATAAATGAGCAGTGCATGCCAAATACCAGGAGCTCAGCCGACTTGGCCTTGTACAAGGTCACGTACAAGTAAGGGAGCTCAGGTGGGCTGCAGCGCAAGCCACAGAGCCAGGGCCAGGCGGGCTGAACCTGACCAACTGCACATCCACTTCGGAATATGGGGCCTGCAAAGAGGCATTTTTCTCACAAAGCGAGCCTATCATGCCCCGGGCTACCGGGCTCTAGTTCCTGAGGCTAGAGGCAAAAGCGAGCAGGCGCACTGGGTATATCCTGGTCGTCCTGAACATCCCCCGGCTGTCTTACAACGCACTCTGTGGTCGGTATAGGAAGAGACCGGTGTGCTCTCAGGACGTAGATACTGCATACGAGAACAAATGCCTGTGCCGCCACACTCGATGAGCGCAGTAATATGAAGCCCAGCTACCAAATAGAGCGGAGCCGAGAGTAGTATAGAGCTCGCTGATTCTCTACCTCGGACATTAGCTTCAAAGAGCACTGAATCAAATGCAGGAGAGGAGCTCAGATAATCGCGGCGTAGCACCAACCAAAGACTTCCCTCGCCATCCAAGTCGCTGGCGATTGGACGAAGTGGTAACACCATGCGTAACGCTTCGAACCGCTGTGTTTCCGACACTATGCTACGCCAATTACCTTTACATAGATAGCCACGAGCGTCTACGTAGGCTGTGTGCGACCTTGATGCCTTACTGAGAGAATCGAGGTCAGTAAAAAGGAAGAACTGGGGAGTGGCGGCTGAAAACGTACCCATAGCACAAATCACAAATGTGTACATACGCCAATCGCCGATGAGATACCTCGTAACAGGCGATGA
Source organism: Trichoderma gamsii (assembly GCF_001481775.2). Lineage (NCBI taxonomy): Eukaryota > Fungi > Ascomycota > Sordariomycetes > Hypocreales > Hypocreaceae > Trichoderma > Trichoderma gamsii. The sequence continues at coordinate 33,763 of NW_020171419.1, read as the reverse complement.
CCTTGAACCGCGGTGGCTGAAAAGACATCATACATATATGCCAGCTGGTTACGGATACATGCCTATCAATACCAGTACCCAGGTTGCCAGGTAGCACGGACAGGCCAAGATGCATGCAACATGCATCTCGGTCTGGGAAGATGGGGCGGCTCAACAAGATCATTGGACGCCGGATGCCGTAAGCTGCCAGTGTCAGCTCGTGCAGTCAACACGGAAGTGCTAGCGGCCGCGCCACGAGTTACTTAGTTGGGCATTGGCACAACAGCGCAAGGGCAGGATGACAAGTCGCACGCAGTAACATCTTTGCTTTTTCCTCCCTCTTTTCTTTTGGTGACCCCTCATGTGCCCCTGCGGTCTTTTAGACAGGGCACGGGAGCACAAGTAGATCATTGCTGTGTGCAGCGCACCGTCGGACAGTCTCTGTCGGTGTCTCAGCGGCGACTTGCCTCATAGATCCTGTGCCGTGGCGGAGGTAGCTTCAGCTTGGCCCTCGTCAGATTTCGAGCCATAGGTAGGCTGTGTTGCAACAATTTGGGATCTCGCTGCCAAAAAACTCTGTAATTAGGTCCCTGGAAGAAAAAAAAAAAAAGAGCTGTCGTTTAGTGAACGTTATGTATCATGGTGGGTACAAAATGAGGGCGACCGTGCAACTCTATCTCGAAGGGGCGAAACAGGGAGCGCATAGACCCAAGAAACATGTAAGTACGTACAAACTCCTTCTCTGTGAAGCACTGGTTATCGACTATAACGCTGTCTCCCATGGCCGTAATTTACGCAATCGCAAGATAGACTGCGGTCGTTGTCCGGAGTGGCTGCTCCTCTGAGTCTAGTGACATATGCTGTCTGCTTTTCCGGATCCAAGAATCGGGAACCGCAAAGAGGTGTGGTCCTGACAGATATGAGATACACAGGTAAAAATGGCGGCACTTCTTGCTGCCTTGGAGGCCACACGTCCAGACTGTGTTGCCCGCTTGATCAAGGACTGACCCCGAAGTACCATAGCTAGAGCGCAGGTGATTGAAGGGGCAGCTCTCTCCCATATAAGTCAAAATGTGAGATGTGAGCAGTGAGATCGCCAGATTGGCATGCTGGCAGTAGCTTGCATGAAGGGAAGTGGGGCCGCTGCCCTTGGCCTGTCTGGGTTTATAATTCGTCTGAGTCTCCCTTGAACTGCCCTTGGTAGCACTCGTACCGTCAAAACAAACTATCGATCTAATCGGGGCAAGTGGAGATTGAATTGTAGATCCGAACTGCCCATAGAAATGTTTCTTCGCGTTCTTGGGAGAAGAGATATGGAGAACTTGTCAGCTTGAGCAAGGCGAAGCAGTCACCACTTGGTGGCGGAGGTGGCTGTCGCAGTACCCGAGTTCAGACCCTCTCTCTTTTCTTTTTGTCCCCTTGGCGAGGCAATAGTACCAGGGCGGTAGTGACAAGTTGATGCGGGAAAGAGGGTATTGGATGTACACTGCAAGGCACAGAAAACCTAGTGCGCTCGAGGGTATCTGTGCTGCCCGCGATGTCTCTCTTTCCTGGTCGTATTGTCTTGGACTGCACGGCTGTGCGATGCATACTTCGGGTCTGAGGCCCTGTTAAAATGCAGTGGCGTCTACTGACTGGCCTTTGGTCCCTTGGTCGTTCAGCCTGGACGTTTCCCAGATGTCTCACTCGCCCGACGCGCACTACGGTTGAGGACCAACCAAAGAAAGCCTCGAGAGGGCCGCGGGGGAGGCAGATGCAGAGCAAATGCATCGTCACGGAGCTGTCAGGCTGCGGCGCATCTCTGCCATCTCTGCCATCTCTGCCATCTCTGCCATCTCTGCCATCTCTGCCATCTCTGCCATCTCTGCCATCTCTGCCATCTCGAGGGCTTCCCGCCAAGGGCCACCCTGGTCGACGTCCGTGAGCCGCGGCGCTAGCCACTGCATATTGTCTCTGCCCTGCGTCTGAAGTCGTAGCTCATCGTCCCACGGTCTGTGTCCGGTCAGCTTTGCTTCTGGCGTTGCCAGTTGTGTGGCAATCTGCCCGCCCAAGTGGAGGCCAATGAGGTCGTGTAGATGGGAGAATACTGGCAGCAGTAGTACCAGTGTTTGGTTTGCTTGCTTTTTGGTGCAAGCCCCAACTTCCCAGGGTCTGGGATGTCTTGGAGGGAGACTGCGCGCTCGGTCTCATGTCTCGCCCTGGAGACATGATAAAGAGCCTCCCTCGACCCCTCTGGCTGCTGGATCGCGAAGTTTTTGATGTCGTGTTTTGTTTAGACTGTTTGGGCTTTGGTTTGCCAGAAGAAAATCCTGTTCCTCTCTTTGTTCTTGCCGAATTGCGCATTCTGCTCCTGCTCTTTCTATTGTTCGGTGCGAATAGAAGCTACGAACCTGGCAAGAAGACTTCACTCGTTGGTTCTTTCCTGCACTTACACCAGACGCCACAATTTTCCAGTCACTCACATGAGAAAAAAGCTCAGAGCAAAGAAACTCCACCAAGAACATCTGTTACCTGCCTCCATCTTCTCATCTCGCCCATCAAGTCGACGACCATTGTCCTACCAAAACTGCGATAGGAATATCCTTTCCTGCTCTACTGCGTGCCAATTCCAGATTTGCCACGGCTCGCAGTCTTCCCAGTTGCGATATCCAATCTTAATCCAGCCTGTCATTATCACCCTTTTGGAGTAGGCACACGGCGCACAGCATCGCCAAGTGCATCATCGTCGCACCACAACACGCATATCTTGCGCTACACTCGCTCTTTGCCGGCTCAAAGAGAAGATCGGGTATCACGCACCAATCTTGCAATAGATTGGACGTTTTTGTCGCATGCAAGCCGCCTGATTATCCTTCTCTCGCCCAATTTCAGCCACCCTTTGGCGAGCCGCTGCGGAGTGGGTTTGTGGTCAGTGTGTCTACCTACTCACTTGTGAATCACTTCTGCTTCACGTCTCGCCTTGTATGGGGTTCTACCTGCCACTTATTAATTACGCCCAACGTTCCAAAATTTCCATTCTTCTACTCCTCGCTTCCTCCGCAAACCCGTTGCGATAACTGTTACCTCTACTGTCTACGACTAAAACAAAATACGGTAGCAACGACACTCAACACATCCTTCCGCTGCCCCTGGGAACTGATTCCCATCAGCTACACCTCTCTGTTTCTCTCCTTCATTCCTTCATTCTTCTAGTCTTTTGCCTTGGTCCATACGATGTCGAGCGGATTCGACCGCCTGGAGAGGCTGAGGCTGTTCAGCTCCAAACGAAAAGTTTCATTAGCTTCTCTCAGGGCTGCTGCCTCTGATGGCCCTACAGCAGAGCCCCAGTTCCCTTCTCCTTCTTTCATTCGCCCGACAGCTACTCGCATGACGGCCCGAGAAGAAGTGAGCTTGCGACAGGCGACTTGCCGCTCTCCCTCTGTGCCGGACATTGCTCCTTCTCGCTTGGGCTCGCTGAGGTCTCAGTCTTCAAGTTCGGGCTTCAGTCGCTCGCCTATTCCGTCACCCTTTCTCCGAGACGCTCAGCCAGACTCGTCGGTGGCAAAGCTTCACGAGTATCGGTTTCCTAGCCCACCAAGCGGAGATTTGAAGGTAGCTACTGTCACTACGGCTTTCAATTCAATGACCACGGAAACGCCTGAGATTCCTAGCCCACGTTCTCAATCCCCATCTCCGCTTCGCTTGGAGGTGACGCCTCGCGTCGACACTCCTCCATCGCCTGGCTCGGTAGAGAACGGATCTTGTCGCCGCCGCTCTGACCAGAGTGTTGGAGTTCCTTCGCTTGTGTATAATACTCTACCGACTCCAGAAGATTCGCCCGAGATCGTACCTGTGCGAAACCTTTTGGCCGATTCTAAAATATTCGACACTGCAATGGACCCAACATTCATTGATGTATTTGAAGCGCAGATTCTTCAGTCGTTTGACCACCCACCGTTGAATGATCCATTTAGCGACTCATCCCCGTCTAAAACTTCTTTGGGCAGTTCCACTTTGCGGGAGCCAGACTTCAATGAATTTCTGAATCTCAGCGACGACGATATTGCCGAATCAGCACCTGAGACTCCGATGCTGGAATCTGATGATACACCGGAACACTCTCCGACCTCCATGGGAGCATTTATTCCCCGGCCTAAGCCCATCGGCCCTTTTGATCTGATACTTACGCCTCCCCGCGCAAGTCGTCTTGCTGACGCTGCTGCTTTCGAAGCTGCCCGAATTGCAAAGAAACATGACTTTGATCTGGTATACGTTGTGAACATCTGGCCAAGTGTGTCTCGTGGTCGGTCTTTCGATACTCAGAGCGCAAGCTCATATCAGACGCCTTCGTTTGGCCGGCTCTTGGCGGCTCATGGGTTGCACCAGATGGATGAGCCACTGCAACTAGCTGAATTCATGTATAACAAGATACTGCGCGCTAAAGGTTGGATTGAATATCGCAATACGGATGCACTACCACATGAGCATGCCCGGGGTTACGCATGTTCCTTCTATACCGGAAAGGACTCTCCACGTCGCTTAAGTGAAGGCAATAGTCCAGCTTCAAATATCCAGGTCAACCGAGGCATCATCTTTGCCGCCTATAGGAGGCCCAGAATCGGCGACTGCAAAATGGGACGCAGCTTTACTGGAGCAGAGCTTAGCTCTCTGTATGAAGATGCCGAGACCTTGGTGGAGATGTTAGTCGATATCCATGCAAGTAACCGTCGATGTCATCCGGCCTCTCACCACCACCGGCTCTGCGACGAAACTGGTCCTATGCCCATGCAAGGTCAATTGCTATCTGCATAAGTTGAATTTTACATGATCATGTTGTCTTTCAGAGTCACCACTTGTTTTACAGCCATTTATGAATGCAACCATGGCATATATATGTTTTTTTCTTTTCATCGTCTTTTTTCCCTATATTTTTCTTCTTGCCTCTATTTTGTTCAAGAATGAGAAAGACGAGTCAACGATCAGATTTCTTTTGTCAATTTATCCTTTTAAAGATACCTCTGGGGATGGTTTCTGTCACAATTGGCGTTTTCGAGATACTTTGGGCTCTCTAGCCTCCCCTATCAACATCAAATGGGGAGGTTGCCTATGGTCAGAGGATTTTTGTTTTACCCGCAGCATGGTGGAAGAGAAAACGTGCTGAGGAACAGCATTGGGACATTGTGAGGATATAACTTTCGGTAGATCTTCCCGTAATGAAAGGAAGCGGGCATGTACTTCGCATATATAACGCACGTTACGGCCGTGAAGGTGACCATTCCTTTGAAAAAGAAAGAGTAATTAGGTATAGACAGCCTGAAATTGATAATGAAAACTTTTAACTCTAGAAAAAAACAAGAGCGCCTTTCGATTGCAGGTCTTGGCTTGATAGTAGGAAGTAATCACGTACGGAACGTAGAAACATGTGAGGATCTAGGAGCGCTCAGTTCGATGGCAGTAATAGCAATAGTAGCGGCAGGCAATAGCGTTTGCCGCGGTAGTTACAACAAACAAGGCAAGATGCATCTTCTTGGTAGTTCAACAGTCTCTTATCCCTATTTAACTTTACTCTATATCAAGTGACCGGGGCATCAGACAGTTGTTTGTTTGCCATTAATCAAACGGAATTCTGCGAAGCGTTTCCACATGCCCTCCCTTCTTCATCTCCTGAGCGGCTGCGATGCTGCTGGGCACTTTGATGCCGCAGCAATCGCCCCAGCCCGTGCCGTCGTGTGCCTGAGTAGTATGATCGTGATGGGAATGATCCTCGCCGCTGTCTTCATTGGCAGCGGACGGGTCTGCTTCGCTCATGCCTTCGGCAGCAGGAATGAGCGATCCAAACAGGAAATGCTGCATGACGGGCAGTTTTCCCAGCACTTCGGCGACAAACATGCGGCGCATGCCGCCGTCGATTTTGGTCCATGATTTGGAGGAGGAGATGTCGTCCAGCATGGGGCTGTGCCACCGTAGGCCTTTGACGGTCTTTGTGCTGTTGACAAAGTTGACTTGGCCGAGATACAAATAGTCATCGCCGAATTCTTCGACTGTGAGGTCCTGGTGGATGCCGCGAGGGGTGATGTACGGGTGGTGCAGGAGCTGAGAGGCGCCGAAGAGGAATGGCAAGAACTGGTAATCGTCGAGTCCCCAAACGCCATGGGAACCGGCCGGCTCCAGATAATATGCCATTTGAATGACACGCATTAAAGAGAGGTAGCGAACAAAGACTCGCAGGACAAGGGCCTGGAAGTCGGATCGCTGTAGAATGCCGAGCTGGTAGAGACATAGAAGCCACATCATGAAGTTGAGCTCGTGCCCTGAGCCGTAATCGATACGGTTCCGGTTACCAAAGGACTGGAGAAAGTATGCAGATGCCTCGGCGGTGGCCTCGGCGTTGTGCAGACCAAGGCTTTGGTGCCATGCCGGGACATTCTCACCGACTAGATCAAGGAAGCCCCTGAACGCCTTGTTGCCGAATCGAGAGCCGCCTTGCTCGTCAGGAGGGGACTGAGAGACGAAAGTTTCTGCTCGGTCCAAAATGCTCAAGATTGCCTTCACCGGTCCACTTAGGGAGTCGTCCTTGATAACAGATTTGGGCGTATCGACCACGGATTCCGACAGGCCAAAGACCCATGCCGCGATGAGATTATACGTTGGAGAAGCCAGGAATAAGTCATGGTCGCTCCTTGAAAGAATGCGTCTGCTCGGCGCCTTGAAGCTCCAGCCCGTCAAGTCCGGTGGCGAGGGCAGCGCCGGAGTCTGAGGAAGAGGCGTTGGGTTGGCGGGGCCGGGTCTCCTTCTGCGAGGCTCGAGCTTTGGGATTCTGTCTTTGAGGTTGGGGATGCCTGAGGCCAATGGCGGTAAGGAGGCCGGCTGGGCGGGTGATTGTGATGCCATGGCGCGGCTATATGTGATGAGAGTTGATGGGGGATTTCGATGTTGTGGCGCGCGTGAGATGTAGGCGTGTGTTGCAGGTGATAATGAATAATGTGGAATGAGGCGCTATCAAGATGGCGTAGAATTGGTCCCTGAAAGCTACCCACGTCACCGGCCAGCGAGAGGTACCCACTACTAGGTATCCGACAGTACCTGAACCAGCAGAAGCCAGGTCGCTATAGTGGCGGCCCAAGTACCGAGACAAAAACCTTACCTTTGCAGATCGAGACTAGCAACACCAACGGCAGACAAAATTTCAATCCTCCATATCTGCATTCAGAGGCATCTTGCAGCCTTACAGCTAACCCATCTTTTTCTCATTGCTGCAAGCTGTCTTATTTTTCTGTCTCTTTCACACACACACCCACATAATCATGGCTCCTCTTACGGCTGAGCTGTCACATCTCCCCAAGGCGGATGGCTCCGCGAACTTTGCATACGGCGGCTACACAATCACAGCTGCAGTCAACGGACCAGTAGAGGCGCAGCGCCGGGATGAGAATCCGTTCGAGGCGTTGGTGGACGTGAATGTGAGGCCGGCGGCGGGAGTTGGAGGTAAGCAGACGATTGCACCCTGAACAAAACGAGAAGAAGAGGGTGCTGGCTTTTCTGGTGGAAGGATTTCTTGAGGATTCATCTCTGACCTTTGGCGTCTGTAATCTTAGGCACTGGTGAGCGCCAGCTGGAGGCTATCCTGCAGCCAGCTCTACGACATCTCATCCTGGTCAGAAATTTCCCCAGAAGCGTGATTCAGGTCACTCTTCAGGTCATGGAGACGCCTGAGAATGCGTATGTGAATTCCAAAGTGATGCAGCCTCGACTGGTAAGTGATTTGTTCTAACCGTTGGACAATGGATCTCATCTCACACTTCATCTATTCAGAATCTCGGCATCATCCCGGCGCTCTTACACGCTTCTATTTTGGGGCTTTTAACAGCAGCAGTTCCCATGAAGACGGTAGCCTCAGCAACATGCCTGGCAATCGCAAATGCCGACGGCAGCAGCGTCAAGGTAGACCCGACACCAGCGGAGATTGATCAAGCGAGATCCGTCCACGTGCTGGGCTTCACGGCTGACCGCGACCTTTTGCTCGCCGAGAGCGAAGGCTCCTTCTCAGAAGACGAGTGGGCCACAGTCCTCCAGACGGCGGAAAAGGTGTGCTGTCGCAGCCAGGAGGCTAGAGATGATGCGGAAATGGGAGGCTACGGGGCTGAATCCGAGAATATGCAACAGTTTATGCGCTCCGTCTTGGAAGCGAAGGCAGCGGAAGGTCTCCACTGGAGGTGAAAGCATTCGCCGGTGTTGATACATCACTTTTTTTTTCCCTCACTCTCTCTAATTTCCTTTCTTGCTGGATCATTGGCTGCCCTTATCAATATCACCGGCGCCACGAGACGGTGATATCTGCTCTCGTATCTAAGCAGCGATGCGGATTTATCCTGGGGTAGACCGGCAATTTGCAGGTGATTTGTGGAAACTGGCCTTGTTAGCAAGGCCCTATCACATCCAAACTGGCATAGGAAACAGAAGCGATGGAACTAGGTCAGCCATAAACGCTGCTGAGACGAGATGGGGGACGCTATTGGATTTGTGATGAGGCTGGCAGGCATGATGGAGACGATACCATTGTTGACAGATGCCACGCTAGAAGCGAGTCAGCTGCGTTGATACACCAGCTCGCCTAATCTATAATCATTTACAATGCTCAGGGCATGGGTGACGGCACGTCGACAGAAGAGGGTGTGTTGAGACAACAGGCTGAATACTATTGATAGTGAATAGCGTGTTGACAAATTATATATTATTTAAAGCAGGTGGTGTATGCAAGAGGCAGCATGGATAGCGAAAAGAAAATCAACAAAATGACGCACCTGAATAGCTTCTTTCTTCTCTTCCCCCCTTCTCTTATGTTTTCTATATTTGCCCGAATGTGGATAGGCTTTTCGGACATGCGGGCTTACTTTTGTAACAGCCCCTGAAATGCTATGCCCGCAGGCTATGAAACGCTGTTTGGGCCGCCAGCGGCAACATCCGTTGACAGCGTCTGTTGACCGTGTTAATCTGTTGATGGTCTCTGTTGACAGCGTCCGTCGACAGGTTGTGTTAGTGTTTTGCTGCAAAGGGTCACATATACCTGCAAATACTTGTAATGCCTGTTTTTATATCACCTATCTAAGAGGTTGCCTTTAGGGACGTAGAAGATTACTTATTAACATAGTAGTCTTACAGCTACTACTACTGCTGCTGCTGCTACTGCTGCTACTGCTGCTATTTTTACTACTTTTACTACTTTACTATATATACTATTACTGCTATTGCTATAACTACTCCTGCAAACTAGTGTAAACTACCTATGTGTTCCCTGGTTGTGTTGGGCATGGTGATGTCCTCGTCAGCCTTCTGTATGGTGACAGGTAAGGATTCGTACATGATGGAAGATGAATCCGTTGTCTTATTCCAAAAGAGCCATCTGCCTATATTTTTCGGCGATAAAACACCTAGAAAGCGAACAGTACTGTAGGCTTCCCACGCGTCAAGATCCAACAACCTCATTCAGCCTGCAAATAATACATGTCTACTCAATACAGCTCTGATCCGGTTGCCGCGTCCGCTTTTGGAATCCTTCGGCAGTGAGGTTTTACTTCTAGCGAGTTAACTGCATAAACTCATCCCCCATACTCTGAAACCAACTGCCTGCAGATGCGGAACACCAAACATGGGGGTTTGGTGAGACTGCCAAGCCGCCGCACTATCAAACACGGGCGGGTATCTGGCATGGAGTATCAACCCCGTATTGATACTATCTGCGCCTGCGCCTATACGCTGCGGCATTTGTGACATGGGCATTTCGCCTCTCTCCAGGATCCTTTTTTTTTTCTCCGCAAGTCGAGGATTAATGGCAGCGTAGCATTTGGCCTCGACCTCCCGGAAATAGCACATTGATATCTGATTGTGTGCAATATTAGGTACTCAAATATTACTGCCTGGTAAGTACTAATATTACTAGATTCCTAGTAATGCTACTATTGGAAACTAGTAGCTGGCAGCTACGAACTCCAATATGACGGTTTAATTGCCGGGCAGCAAAACGCGGGCCTGGCGTCTCAGAAGCTCGGTACCCCTGGCAGCTTTTATCTGCAGGTACTAAGTTGCCCCATACAAAGTCGCCTGCAGGTTGAAGTACACGGGGTGGCGGGCGGCACGCACCGCAAAACGAATCCCCTGAAAAAAGAAAAAAAGAGAGTTTAGAGAAGAGAAACAGTAAGAATTGAAGGGAAAAAAGAGGAGCTGCGCATTGAAAGCCTCTGTTTCGCCGCCATTGCCAACGCCAAATGTTTCTGAGCAGGGAGCTGCTACCCAGCTAGCGACCAGCTAGCTCCTTCGTGATGATAGCTGCATCAATTACGGAGAGGGAGATGTGATGGAAGCTGGGAGATGTGATACCTGGAAGCTGGGGATTGCTAGCGGTTAGAGATTCTAGCGATTGGGAGTTTGTGGATTTGTATGTATATAAGACCGTGGCGTCGAAAACAGCCTCTCCCATTTGCTGGCACGCATCGACGTTGAGTATAATCGTTAGTTGGAGTAGCAGTGCCGGAAGCAGAACTCTGGAAGTTCTCGCGTGTCTTTTGTTCGTCCTCCTTTTAATTGCTGCATTTCCTTCCCATCTTGTTTTTTTGCTTCCTTCGTTGAACTTCTATTCTCTTATATATACTTTTTTCTTCTTTGTCATTTTTCTTCTTTCAATTTTTTTCCTGCTTCTCCACTAGCAAGACCAGGCGTCGGCTCGCTCTTTCCCCCTTGATCTCCGTGTCACGAGATATCCTGTCTCTGATCTGCTCGAAGTGGCGGCCATTTATTTCTTATATCTCCTCCTCAGCCCTCGCTCGCTCTGCCTGTTGCAGCTCCATCTGCGAACCTCACCTTTGCTCTTTACGTGCACTACAGCTGGTCTGTTGCAGCCTCGCTTCCTCGGTTATCATCCACGCCACGTCCACCACCACCGCCATTCTCGTCATCACTTAATCACCCCGAGTCAAGTCAGCTAGATCTGCTTCGAGCCCATCCAGCGTCCTTTTTTTCCCCAGCGCTTGCGTTGAAAGAGGTAAGGCCCCCGACTGGACGCTGCGGAGAAGCCGTAACTGAACTGGCAGTAGTCTAGAAGGCCGGGACGACGACAAATCCTCGATTCCAAAACGGAAAGTGCAACGTGGGTGCCTCTAAAGCATCACTGCGAATCCCAAGAGAGTCTCCGCAGCTTCGTTATTCGCCCCCGACGCTTCCGCTAGAGCCTTAGCGCTCTTGGCTACTGCGTCGCATTGCCCTTTTGCAGATTGCGCAAGGGGATTGACTGATTGACCCAGCACTCGCTGTTTGATGTAAGCAAATCCCTGGGCTGCTGCGACCTCTGCGTTTCCCTTTTTAGAAGCGCCGGGTCACTGCCAGTCAATGAGCTTTCGCAACGGGAAGCTTCTGCTTACACTCTTCTACAGCGTTCCACGGAACACGGGATCCCGGGACAAAGTCTGCGCTGCGCTCCTCCCGGAATTTACTGTCCACCCTCCACTAAGCCCGTGGTTGATAATCCACTGCCTATCGCTATAACGCGCTGCAACCGCACTACCGCCTGCTATAGTAATCATGGACGGTACTGTTTCGCCTCGGACCGACCTCCACCCTTCCCCCGAGAGCAACGGCGGACTTGAGTCGCAGGACCGCCCTACCTCGCGACTCTTGGCTAAGTCCGACGACATATTTGACCGCCGCCCCAAGTCCTCGTCCGGCATTCACAACCTGTCCGTCAACGTCACCAAGGCCTCTCGCTATGAACTTGAGTCGAACCTCCCCTCTACTGCTATCCCATCACTAGGTGGCTCTGGTACCTCGGATGTTCCCGTGACCTCTGTTGTTATTTCACCAGCAGAACCCTCGACCGTGGCGTCGCCCAAGACCGCCATTTTCTCGACTGCGGACTCCAATCAACTCAAACCGGAGGCGCAACAGCAGGCGCAACAGCAGCGCGAAGCTTATCAAGCAGCCGCCTCGCTTGAGCTTGTTCCCCGCCAAACTATCCTGAAGGCCCTCGCATTTACAAACTCTTCCGTCTCTCGTCCCAGGAAACCAGAGGCACTTTCATTCAACAACATGTTATTCCCTCAGGCCAACGGCGGCTCCTCGTCCGCCGCCGCCAGTCCCCAGCAGCTCGCAGATGCGCTCCAAGATCTGGCCAAGAAGCGATCTACACCAACCACAGCAATCAGCAACCTGCTATCGCCATGCTTCTACCACCAGCGATTTGATGATGCTGTCGACATCGATAAGGTCCTCGAGGAGATTAAGAACGACGAGTCCATGTCACATTCGCGCTTAGTCCAGACTGCGACCAGCGTGCGCGAAGTCTCCAAGCAACTTCAGCGACGCCCCATCAAGCAAGCAGTGCGCAATATCATGATTGTCACCAAGGCTCGGGATAATCAGCTTGTTTACCTCACACGGGAGCTGACAACGTGGCTCTTGCAAACCCCTCGTTATGGATCGGATGTTGGAGTCAATGTCTACGTCGATGCCAAGCTACGCAACTCAAAGCGCTTTAATGCGGCAAGCATCGTCGCTGGAGATGCGCGATTTGAAAACATGCTTAAATATTGGACCCCAGATCTGTGCTGGAGCCAGCCTGAGAAGTTTGATCTTGTTCTCACCCTGGGAGGCGACGGCACGGTCTTGTTCACGTCATGGCTCTTCCAGCGCGTGGTGCCCCCTGTCCTCTCATTCAGCTTGGGAAGTCTTGGCTTCATGACCACTTTCGAGTTTGAACACTATAAAAAGCATCTGAACCGAGTCATGGGCGATGATGGTATGAAGATTAATCTGCGCATGCGATTCACCTGCACCGTTTATAGACAAGGATCCAACGGCAACCCCATGGACGAAGGAGAGCAATTCGAGGTCCTCAACGAACTTGTCATTGACCGTGGCCCATCTCCTTACGTCTCCAACCTTGAGCTCTACGGAGATGATGAGCTCCTGACTGTGGTCCAGGCCGACGGCTGCATCTTCTCCACACCTACCGGCTCGACAGCCTACTCTCTTTCAGCGGGTGGCTCTCTCGTCCACCCTGACATTCCCGCCATTCTCCTGACTCCCATCTGCCCTCACACTCTCTCATTCCGACCCATGGTCCTCTCCGACACCATGGCACTCCGTATTGCTGTGCCACGCAACTCTCGAGCCACCGCCTACTGTGCTTTTGACGGCAAGGGCCGAGTCGAGCTCAAGCAAGGCGACCATGTTACCATCACTGCATCGCAGTATCCCTTCCCTACCGTCACTCGAACCGACACTGAGTGGTTCGACAGCGTTAGCCGCACCCTGCGATGGAACGTTCGTGCCGCCGCTCAGAAGCCGTTCGATGCGTCTGGCATTTCACCCTCTGGCGAAGAGGAAAACGATGACAGCTGGGATATCGACACTGACAGTGCTTATTATGCCAGCGAAGAGGGCAGCACCGCCGCCAGCCCTATCAGGAGACAGATGAGCATGCTAGGCATGTAATTACTACCCGATGGACACTTGCTTTTTCTTGATCCCCTTTGACGAATATATAAGCGTGTCTTGTCAAGAATTTTTATCTTGTTGCTTTGTTGCGCCCCTTATTGGCCACCTTTGCTGAACATCTAGATGTAGATATGCTGGGAGTTTTTTTTGGCGTTGGAATATGACTGGTGGGCTCCCTTATATGGACGCTGCCCCCTCTGGGTTGTCTTTGGTTCTCTTATTTTTTTTACAACTACTACCTTATACAGTCTATAGCTTAGAGTAGATAGCTAGACACGGCTTGAGCAAAAGATCTTGAGCAGCTTGAATTGCAAAGACACACTGCGAAACATTTATTCGCACAGATTTCTTCAAAATCAGGTTCTAATTTCTCTAAACTAAACATTGTTGTTATTGTTCATTGGCGTGCTATGCAAAAACCAACGTAGACGGAACAGTACTTTGTTTCTTTGTTTCTTTTTCCCACCAGTAAGGCCGTTCCATCCATAATGCGCCCGTTGAAATATGCTGTCCCTTCCTTTAAATCTGATCAAATGGCAATCAGCTCCATTTTCTTGTGATGCACAAAATCCCCCTCTTCCTCCGTAAAAGAAAAACCCCAGTTTCCAGAAACATTCGTTTTCTTTTTTGCAAACCAGTCGCGGGCCGTTTAAACAAGAAATTCCAAACACACATGATTAAAAGCACGAGTTGCCTCCCAGGTTTTGCCAGTATCCGTCTATCCAGCAAAGCTCATTTCCAGTCTCTTGATTCAAAGCCGGAAAAGAAAAGTAAATAAAAACACAACAAAATAGTAATAAATAGTGGGTAGGTTTGTTTCACCCTACCTCTCTTCAAAAGACAAATGAGAAAGTATCAAAAGTCGTCAAGGGGGAAGAAGAGAAACAAAAAAAGGAGTGGGAAAATGTCTCATTCTCGCCCCCGTTGGTGCAAGGAAAACAATCTATGTTTTCCTTCAAAAAAAAAAAAAAAAAAAAAAAAAAAAAGTCATGTCTTCGTAGAAAAACAAAGAAAACAATGCTCAAAAGAAGGTGTCCGTGTGTCTGCAATCCCTGGGTGTATGTTTGCTCCTTCGTCCTCTGTTTTTGATTATGTGTATATGCATGCATGCGCGATTATCTCCAAGCGCCTTGGCTCAGGGACAGTAGGCCTGCAACACAGTCCATGTCGCCCTTTTTGCTGGGGCTGACCTCGCCACACATGAATCTGCTTACTTCATCGTCCCGTTGAGACTCTGCCTTTGGCTCCAAGTCGGCCAAAGTGTGAATCCCCGTCTTGACAGGTGAACGAGCCTCGGACGGCACAGTGTTGGAACGCATCAGGAATGCTGGGCTCTTTCGACCCTGCAGCACTCGACCGATGCGTCTGGCACTCTGTGATCTGATGGGACTGCCGGGCGGCATCTGTCGACGGCCCTCTGCAGAACTTCCATCACGTCTGGGGCTCCAGTTCTCCTTGTCTGAGTCAGACGGGGAGACAAGCATGGAGACATTCATTTTTGCGTGGCAGGATTCTCGTGACTTTTCATCACTGGCCCAGCATGTCTCTAGTCGAGCAACACTGGAAGTAGTACGATTGAATCTAGGCTTCTTGAGTTGGCGGGAGCGCGCATACTTTGTCAGCGATGCATTGCGCTTGGCAGTGTTGGGCTGCATAATGCTGCTGGTGGAACGAAGCAAGCTAATGGCGGCGATGGCAGAGCCGCTGGACTCATGCTCAGCCTGGGCCGTCAGCTCGTCTCGGGTTTCGGAATCCGCGCACAGCTCCCAAGCATGAACATCACGAGAGCGACCACGAGCAAGATGCGGTGGAAGCGAGTTGGTCAGGGTTGAGATGGGTGGCAGAGTGACAGCAGGGAGTGCACTATGGCTACGCTGAAGGCCCCGTCGAAGCGACAGAGACGGTAGAGTAGATGAAGGTCTCGATGGGGTTTCACGGATCGGCGAAGATTCGTTGTTAGGCACTAACTCAGCCTTGCCTTCAAGAGAGAGGGAGAGACGCATGTGCGACCGATTGGCTCCAGATGTATTAGATGAGCAAGAAGAAGGATAGAAGGGATCGAATCTATGATGCAAGAGTCAGTATATAAATAAGGTAAAGTGAGAAAGGTATAAGTCCCATGGCAGACAACTTACTTGTAGGTGTTATCACGCGAGAGAGGTGTGGCATACGTGTTGCACAGGTTCCATCGGTTTGCGAGATAGCCAACGGAGCCAGAGAAGGACTGAGAGGGATGGCTGGCGTCCTCCTGTGAGTGTGGGAACATTTGTCGTTGCGGTGTTATGTGCGGCTGGTTGCTTGCGGGGAACGGCTGAGAGGCATATCGGGATGCAGGCGTGGCGTGGATAGCTTCACCAGCACCGTGGTGAGAGTGCGCATGTATCGGACTGGTGGGAAGATGAGGCGGTGATGGCGAATGGTCCATGTGAGTCTGCGAATGGTCGGAGGGATAGAAGGCCGATGGGTCCAGCTCGACGACGATGCTGCGGGAGGTGATGGGATCGGATGTGATGTTGTGCATGCCGCTGAAGCGCAGAGCTGCCAGCTCCTGCGGTGACAGCGGACGGGACTTGCGCCTGTCGTTCTGTCTTCGGTTCTGGAACCAGATCTAATTCGGTGAGGCCCATGTCAGCTTTGTGTCTGTCTGTGTCTTTGGGCATAAAAGGTTGCATAAAGGTTTAATTGGCTCTAATCTGGAGACGCGTTGGGTCCCCCCCCGATCCTGGCACGGGTTCAAGGGCTGACAGGGCAATGTTAAAGTGCATGACATACCTGAACTTCCTTTTCATTAAGTGACACGCGGTTCACGATCTCGAGACGCGCCTGCTTATCGGGCTTGGGGTTGACGGAGTATGCCTCTTCGAGGATCATCTTGTCCTTGGTACTAGTGGTAGCAACAATAACACATGTTAGCCGGCTTGCGCAACACGCTTGCCAGGGGTCAATTGGCATCAATTCCGCGCAGAAGACGATCGCCAATGACCCCCAGACAGGATCAATCAAGATTCAAAGCTGCCAAATACAAGGGACATACGCTGTTCTCTTTCTCTTGCCCTTGGGGTGTTTATCTGTGGTGGGGGATGAGACGGCGGGGAGCGCGCTCTGGGCCAGGCCGGGAATGGGCTCAGAGGTTCGCACAGGAGACGGTGAGCTGACATGCCGCAGATGCTGCTGGTGAAGCTCCTGCTGGTGCTGGCGATCCAGGTCAGCCATGCTGGAGGGCGGCGTGAGAGGAGTGGCCATGGCGGTGGAGGAGTGTGTGTTTTGTTTTTGTTGTTGTTGTTTTGGTCTAAGAGGCGCCTAGAGGCATTACTCTCGATGAGCTTGGAGAGGCAGATGGAAGAGGATTAGGGGGGGGGAGAAGAAGGATTAAAGATCAAAATAAAGAAAAAGAGACAACTGGAGCCCCGACCAGGAGTAGAGCCAAGGGGAAGAGGCAGATGCGTGGAAGAGAAAATGCAAGATACGACGTGTAGCAACGACGTGGTTAAGGTGCTGGGACTAGGACTGGCAGGTTTGTGGACGTGCAGGAGGCGGTGGGCATTGGGTAGGTACATGGAGCTCCAGTTGCATCGGCAAGGCGATTAGGTACAGTACATGGGGGCCCGGTACAGCTACTTGCCGTGGACAGCGCATAGTACAGCAGGTTACAGCACGCACAGCACGCACCAGAGGCGGTCCCCTGGCGCGCTGGAGCCCTGGGGCCCGGTGGCGCCCGGAAGGGGGGCGTGAGTGGCTACAGGGGTCTTTTGGCCCCAAGGTCTCAGCGCGGCCGGTAGCAGATACTCGGGCCTCTGTAGCGGCGGCAAGCTGCCAAGTCACCTCTGCTAGCTCTATTTTGCGGCTTGAACGTTTGAATTGATTTTCCAAACAAAAAAAATAAAGACTGAGAAAAAAAGTAAGGCTTGAGCCCGCGTGCAAATCACGTCGCGCGCCTGGCACTGGCATGTCCGAATGGGGAAACATGGCCAAAACACGCGTAGCACGTGCAAGGGTCCTAAAGCTTCCATCTCATGAAGCTCTCTACTCTGTGCTCTTTAATCAATCATGTCGTCTTCTGCGTGTTTTCTTCTCATATTTTAGCTGTATTGATCATTGTTATTGCTTCTTCTGGTCATTGACACCCCTGTCCGGAGCAATGCACTGCAGCCATGCAGAGTACAGCGCTCTTTTGGCCGCCGTCGACAACTGAAGAAAAAAGAACAGCCGACCCATGCAATGGAAGGCCGGCATGACCAGGATGCCTTGGCCAGCGAACGCATGAGAGGCGTACACGATACCTTGCTTGCTGAGTGCTTGCATGGTCCCCGCCTCAGCGTTCTCGCCGCTTTAGTCTTTTGGCGACGTGCATACCACCCAATGCCACCGCCCAGATGCCTTTATGTACCTAATCCCAATTGATCATTGATCATTGATCCCTAATCGTATTGTCTCGACTAGCGTCAGCCGTGAGCGCGCGACTGTTCACCGTTGGGTGGTAGTGCGAGAATGAGCGCTCTGCTACTAGTGAAGAATTGGTTTGTTTACTTTTGGCCGCATCGGGCTCGCCGTTAGTAGTATGAAAAGTACATGTACTGTACATGGAGCAGCAGAAGTAAACAAAACAAAACAAAAAACAAAACAGCAGATCCCATCATAGCTGAGCAGCACCACAAATGCCCAATGCTGATCCATCACACGAGTAATGGAGTAGGCATGTACATGTAGGCATTATTAAGCCATCCATATCTATGTACAACGTGACTTTTCTCTCTCTTCTCACTGCTGCTAGTCATGCCATCCATGGCCATCTCATCAGCATCCTATTGATCATCCTGTCGACACCGCTGTCGCTTAAATGGAGACGGCCATGCAAGCACTCCAGCGTGTACTCGATAGCTTCCCTCAACTCAGGCCATTGCCCCGACTAGCTGCTGCTGCTGCATCCGCTATACCTCGTCGCAAACACCAAAAGGGCCAAAAGGGACTGCCTGGTGGATCGTCTTAGCGCCCAGCCCCCCGTTTTAGAGCCGCCACGTTGTGCGTTGTAATATGTAGGCAAATGTATGAGCACGCATATATGGAGTAGGACGAGCAGCATCCAGCACCCACCAGGCCTTGGCTGTCTGTCTGTATCCGAGCAGAGAATGCGTGTATGTATCAGGTACAAAGTATATTGGATGTATGAGACATCTAGTTGAGGTCAATTAAAAGCACTCAGTTGTTATAACAATCATCTATGAACCATGATCCTTTGTAATAGCAACTCTAAACCATGGTTCTGTCTCTCACTCTCACTCAAATTCGCCTCTCACGCCTTCCACTCACTCGCTCACTCACAACTTCTTGACCGCCTTCTCCAGCTATACCTCCCTGAGCACTTCTCCGTCCTGGCTACTACCTTGCCGTGCATTGGTGGCTACATCTTCGTCGTACATGCCGGTGGCCATTGGCCTATCATCTTCGAGCTGCTTGCTCCAACCTCTTCAACGGTAAGGCAGATGTGCCCAAGTGTGATGCGTTGGCCTCGGTAGATTCGCCCAGCCTAATCTATGTACGATTAATTGAATGCTTGTTTTATCTCCCCTTTCCGCCTTTTTGGCCACTGCTGCTCTCAGTCTGTCTCATCTCAGTCTGTCTCTCTCTCGTTTCGGCTTCGTCGCAAACGTTTTCCCCCTGTTCTGCTGCAAAATCTCCACATGCTCCGTCTCTTCCCAGTCATTCATTGCCTCTCGTCCTTTCTCCGGACCGGTGCATCAAGGTTGCCCATCCACATCTCCAGTTTGCAGTCAAGTTTTAAGACAACAAAGCAAAGAATACCGAAAGTCCCGAGTTTCAGCCAATACTGCAAGTAAAGTTTTACTTGCCTGATGTAGCACACAAATTCATCAAACATATCAATTACCGCTTCCAATGGTCCGTCCACACAATTCCCAACCATACGTGTATACAGTTATAGACGTCCAAAGCCTCCACATACCTATTCTACGTGTACCCAGTTTACTTCCTTTTACCCCAATTTGCTACCTTACCTATACATACTCATACATATACAACACACGCTTCCCATGTAACATACAATACGTGTCAAAGGGCCTGGCCACCTGCTTCTACATGCGTCTTGCATCCCGCATATCCCCATCTACCTATCCCCAGCCACAACAATTTGGCCCTTTTTCTTCACCGCAGTTGACGGGAGGAGCAAAAAAACCGACTAGCCAGCGCAGGGCCAACGAGAGCAGAGCCTATGGAGCCTTGTCAAGCCCCATCCACATCTGCCCAACCTTGTTCGTTCTATTCTAGGTTTCTTCTTCGGGCCAACATTCTATCTTCATCTCTCTGCCCGTCAAGTGGTTCTGCATATGTGTACTGTACAGCGTCTGCTCCATATCTGCCTGAGTTTCTGCAGCATATTCCTGGCACTTTGTAGGCGAGAAGCCATAGACAGGGGTTGGCGGTATCTGCTGGGCTACAAGTACATGCTCGTCGTTAATATGGAGTATCATTACGGAGCCCATACGAGTACATACATGAATGCGTTGTCCAGCATGCATCTCGAGATGTCTGAATGTAGGTCTACCAGGTTTGCCAATACTAATAATACTAATACTGGCTAATTTGCCAAGTACTGATACAACGCAGCAACAGCTAACCAAAACGCCTGTTTCTTGCATACTTAGCAGTTCGATATCTCTGTGCATATGATAGATATATGCTTACACGGCCAAGGGGTACGAAGAAAAAGAGAAAATTCTTGAACAATTAGCACACGCTTCTTAACTTTACAAGCTACAATAACACTGGAGTTATCCAACACTTGAATTATAGCATTAATACCTTACCTAGCTACTTCTGCTACTGCTACTGCTGCTACTTCTGCTAATACTGCTATGGCTGCTACTACTGCTATTATTGCTGCTACTGCTATTACTACTACTACTACTACTACTACTACTACTACTACTACTACTACTACTACTACTACTACTACTACTACTACTACTAAGCTATGGCTAGGGTTTAGTTTCAATAATAGAACCAAGGTGCTAGATGACTTTTCCTTTGATAAGATAGTGTGTATGTTTTACCCTTGTGTATGCATTTTGATTTGGCGGTCTCTCTATATCTTCGCACCTCTGGCTTTGCGCACACCTGGTGCATGTGCAGTGTTGGCCAGTAAAAAGCAAATATAGGTCTGAGCAGCCTCTTAGTAATACTAGTAGTAGCATTAGGTGCCGGGTAACTTGAGTAACTTGATACATGTAAGTTATAAGCTGTCATATGCAGCCCTGGATTTGCATAATTCGTACCTCTGTATAGCTTGTTTTCACTTCACTCTCTGCTTAGTATCATCAGTATCTATATCAAAGCTCACTATCATGTCAATGGAAACGGGAAATATCGTTAGAATGGTAATGTGGTATGAAATAGGTGTCTTTAATATGAAAAAAGTCTAGCTAGGTTAGGTTTTGCCGCAACTCCCCGCGGCGACGCCTCAATAATCTACCCCAAACGAGGTACCAAGGGTATAGCCTTGCCCTCTCCAATCAAGCTCCTGTGAACCCGGAAATTTCCTTCCTTTATCATAAACGGTCATTCCAGCTGCCGATGGCCAAATTCCCACGTGATCCGGGATGTCCCAGCATTGTCAAACAAAACACTTTTGTCGCCGTCGCGCGAGTCGTTTACAGATCATCGTCAGACAGCTCACCAGGAAGGGGCATGTTTGCGGCGTCGTCCATCTCCTTCTTGTACTGAGCCAGGAGGGCCTCGTCGACCTGGGCAGTGGGGGGAGCCAGAGCAGGGGCGGCAACGAACTCCTACAATGAAATACAGTCAGCGCATGATCATGGGGTGATTTTCTTTTCCTTGCATATATGGTGGTACGAACCAGCTGGGGGTTGCCAACCAGCTTGCGAGCAAGCCACAGGAAGGGCTTCTCGAAGTTGTAGTTGGACTTGGCGGAGATGTCGTAGTACTGGAGGTTCTTCTTCCGGTGGAAGGTAATAGTCTTGGCCTTGACCTTTCGCTCCTTGACGTCGACCTTGTTACCGCACAGGACAATGGGGATGTTTTCGCAGACACGGACGAGATCACCTAGAACCAACGAGTTGTAAGCTTTGGACGCGTTTCCCCGACGGGTAAAATGGAAACATACGGTGCCAGTTGGGGACGTTCTTGTAGGTGATGCGGGATGTCACGTCGAACATGATGATACCGCACTGGCCGTTGATGTAGTAACCATCACGAAGACCACCGAACTTCTCCTGACCAGCAGTGTCCCAGACATCGAACTGAATCTGACCGTAGTTCTGATAACAATATTAGTACATGGGCGGCGGATACCGATTCGCGGCGGGGTGCATTGGGACTCACCGTGGTGAAACCAAGGGGGTGAACCTCGACACCGAGGGTGGCCATGTACTTCTTCTCAAATTCACCAGTCAAGTGTCGCTTGACGAAGGTAGTCTATCGCGTTCAAAGCCATCGTTAGCGGGGGAGATCGACGTCAGGGCTGGTATCGCCAAAGGAAGAGGTGAAAAAATAATCGTCGTTCGCCACACGTCAGGTGGAAAGCGTCGCTTTCGATCCCGGTTGCACGCGACGTCGATTGAAGGCCAGGACCCAAGATTTAACACACCTTGCCGGTACCACCATCGCCGACAAGCACAAGCTTGAAGGTGGGAGTCTGTTGCTCAGCCATAGTGAAAGGCTCGAGATATTAGCGACGAGCGTGTGGTGATGTAAACAGGCGGGGTCCTGCGAGATGGCGTTAGTCTGCTAGATGTCCAGTTTTAATCACAAGTAACGGTTCATTCCAGCAAGTACACGTCTCAAACGGCCAGCAGCTCGCAGACGCAGACGAGCAGGACCGAGCAGTTGAGGAAGAAAAAGTGATGTGTTGGGCGCATACCTGGTGGGTTGGTGGATGACGCGAGGATGGTGTGGACGTCGAAAACTTGCACCAGACAGTCTTGGACCTGAGTTCTTTTGAAGGCGGCGGGGAACTGGGACAAGGGGAGCAAGGCCTGCCGCCCAGCGTCAAGCGAAAAATTCAGTCGCCAGGGGTGGGCTAACCGCACGTGACATCACCGCTACCTGCTTGGAGCGAGACCTTGCTGGGCGCCCCTCCCTGCCTATTTTTTTCTAATTTTTTTTTTCTGCCGGCAGGGAGGCGAGAATCGCTGGCGGTAAACGCTGCTGCTAGGCTCTCCAAGATGCCTTACACGGCGACCGCCTGCCTGTTCTGGGACCCAAGACCCATCCGTTGGTTCTGGTTTGTTCTCCGTACTTCGTAGCGCAAATCTCTGATGCTGCCCTGCATTGCTGCTGCAAGTCTTGCCTAGAGGCGCTTTTCAGCGCTGCCTCAGGTCCCAACGAATGTGCGGTGTACGATGTTACAGAGCACAGCGCTAACGGGTGCCCGCTACGGTGTTTCCGTCACTGTGGTTACAAGTGCCAACTTCTTGGTGTAAGCTGTTTGGCTCGACTTAGTGCAGCCACCAGCACTCTATCTGCCGTCACCATGACAGTAATCGAATGAAATCCTCCATCAAGTGAAGCTGGAAGCAAGAAAGCTACCTTCAAAATTTGCTTGTTCTAGTAAACTCAAAATTGAATTCTATAGATCATGTATCCGGATAATAGGTGAGCATGCAGACAAACTTCATTACGAATATGGTAAACTGTTTACCAAAAGTAACAGCGAAAAGAAATAAGCAAATAGATGAACAGACAAACACCAATGAGCTATCTAAAGAAGAAAACCGTCAAATCCTTCGGCTCGAATATCAGTCATCTACATCTCCAAAGGCTGAGCGTACGTGATATCGAGGTCATCATTGAGAATATTCCCTGCGGTTATAATCCTGCTCTTAGTGACCTAACTTGGTGGTGGTTAGGTGATAGCTTGATCAACGCCCAGTCTCTTGGCCACGGATGGTCGTATTGCGATATAGTCGGGAATCTGGTGAAACAAAATGCCCACGAGTTACTCTTGAAGACGGATATTCATATCCCTCCAAGGTTTAAATGAGAGCCTTATCTTCGTTGACGTGGAAATGGGAAGCCGCTATGATTTGATGATTGTCATCAAATTCTGTTTCTGCATACTTGAATTCTCTGAAATGTAGCCCCGTAGAAGTTTCTCAGTGAAGCGGTATAAGTGGGCTGATAAGATTTAAATAACTTCTCTAGCAAGTTCAGATTGCTGGCAATATGGTTCCAAGCCCTCTTTTTTTCAAGTTAATAATTATGTGGAATAAACGCGTTGACGTCGGAGGACCGTGAGCTGAAAAGTCTTGATATCTTCTCTCATTATCCGCATAAGGTAAGCAAAGTGACTTTCTTCCTCCTGGGACATTGGGCAGGTATCCCCCAATATCTGGTGTCTGCACTTGAGAGGTATATTCAGGGTTCTTCAAATTGGTGATTGAGACATGGCGAGGCGAAGGAATTCTTACCAGTAGCATCGTACATAGTTTCATGGCGATTTTAGTGCCCAGGTATCTTGTGTTGTTCCGAGACCTTTGCTGTATTGTAGGGCAATGCCGTAGGCGCGATCTCAAGTGGATGAGTCTAGCCTTACTGAAATGAGTAGTATCGGAGGTTGCCAACACGATATTTTTACAAGATACAATACATTAGCTATATTAAGTGGATAAACAGATCAACTCTAGCTCACTGCAAGCTATTCATGAAGGCAAGTATGTGAAGCCTGGCTTGCACTTCATCTCGGCCTTCACTCATAAGTTCAATCCCAGATGTAGCGTTAGTCATCAACAAAACTGAAGCTTGGAGCTACAAGCGAGTGGGTAGATTGCAGGGATATCCTGGTATATGTCAATACGTCATCTAACAGCTCCTATAAGGAAGTCGGTATGAAGAGCAAAAAAACAAAGGATCAATCCAGCATTTGATGTTCTGTGAAAGAAAAAAAAAGTACGATCCACCGTGAGTACATGTATTTTATCTGACTCTTTTTTGAAACCAAAAGAATGGGCAACCGGCGATGGCGGAGGGAAGCCACGGCAATTCAGTCTGCAAAGCTTCACCTCCACTAGGTTAAATTTTTCCCTCGTTTCATAGCTGCTAAGGGAAAAGCCGGGTCGTTTGTTGGGAGTATAAAAAAGGCGTAGCCGAATATTTACTTAACCGGAATCTACGGTTTTGCTTCTTTTTTCTCCTATTCTAGAATATACGACTTTCATTAATTCCCTCCTTCAGCTAGACATACCTGTGTAGTCCAATTGGCCTCGACGCGCCCATTTCACTTGCTTGGATACACAAAGAGAAGAAAAGGGTACGGCAAAAGATACACAAAATGCTTCGGAGTGCATCGGCAAGAACCGCCTCGGTTGCGATCGCCGGATCGCGCCTATGGCTGAGAACAGCATCGGCTGCTCGTGCCTCCCCTCAGTGCACCCCGCAGACCTCACTTCTGCAATCCGCCTCTGCGACTGTTCCCGCCAGCTACAGAGCCATCCACGCCACACGATCCAACATGGCCGACAAGCGAATCGAGAGCGACGCCTTTGGCGAGATCGAGGTGCCCTCAGACAAGTACTGGGGAGCCCAGACGCAGCGATCGCTGGGCAACTTCAAGATCAACCAGCCCCAGGACCGCATGCCCCCGCCGGTTATCACGGCCTTTGGTATCCTCAAGGGCGCTGCGGCCACGGTGAACATGAAATATGGCCTTGGTACGTAAAATGCTCGCTCGCAGTATATGTGTCGCAAAGGGCGCAACTGGAAGAGGGCGGACGATCGCTTTTGCAATTATACCCTTTGCGCAACATGCACACATACCCGAGTGTTGCGATGATTAGAAGAAAGAGAACAGCCAGACAGAAAAAGCAAGATGCTAGAAAAGGATGCTAACAACTCAATCTTGTTGCTGGCAGATCCCAAGATCGGACAGGCCATCCAGCAGGCCGCCAAGGAAGTTGCTGATGGCAAGCTCCTTGAGCACTTCCCCCTCGTTGTCTGGCAGACCGGTTCTGGCACCCAGTCCAACATGAACGCCAACGAGGTCATCTCCAACCGTGCTATCGAGATCCTTGGCGGCAAGATGGGCTCCAAATCTCCCGTCCACCCCAACGACCACGTCAACCGAAGCGCCTCCTCCAACGACACATTCCCCACCGTCATGCACATCGCCGCCGTTCTCGAGCTCGAGAATGATCTGCTGCCCGCTCTCCACAGCCTTCGAGCAGCTCTTCAGGCAAAGGTGGACGATTTTGAAGCCAAGAAGATTATCAAGATTGGACGCACGCACTTGCAAGATGCTACTCCTCTTACCTTGGCTCAGGAATTCTCTGGCTACGTTGCCCAGCTTGATTTCGGTATCAAGCGTGTCGAGAGCTCCCTGCCCGACTTGAAGCTGCTGGCCCAAGGTGGTACCGCTGTCGGTACTGGCATCAACACCTTTGAGGGGTTTGCCGAGGGTATCGCTGAGGAGGTCAGCAAGATGACTGGCATCACTTTCCAGACTGCACCCAACAAGTTCGAGGCCCTGGCCGCCCACGACGCCATCGTCCAGGCTCATGGTAGCTTGAACACCCTGGCCGGATCCCTCACCAAGATTGCCCAGGATATCCGATACCTGGGAAGCGGTCCCCGATGCGGCCTTGGCGAGCTGATCCTGCCGGAGAACGAGCCCGGTAGCAGCATTATGCCCGGAAAGGTCAACCCCACGCAGTGCGAGGCTCTCACCATGGTTTGCGCCCAGGTCATGGGCAACAACGTCGCTACCTCCATCGGTGGCATGAACGGCCAGTTCGAGCTCAACGTGTACAAGCCGCTGATGATCCGCAACTTGCTGCACAGCTCGCGCATCCTTGCCGATGGCATGCGCTCATTCGAGGAGAACCTCGTCCAAGGCCTGCAGGCCAATGAGGAGAAGATTGCCAGCATCATGAAAGAATCGTAAGCAGCCGCCCCCACTCTCTCCCCTCCTATTCTTCTTTCTTTACATATACTCGTTGTTTTACGGTGAAATGAAACATAATAAAGCTAACTGTTACTATCAATAGTCTGATGCTGGTAACATGCCTCAACCCCAAGATTGGCTACGATATGGCCAGCAAAGTGGCCAAGAATGCCCACAAGAAGGGTTTGACGCTGAAGCAGAGTGCCATGGAGCTCCAGGCGCTGACTGAGGACGAGTTTGACACCCTGGTGAAGCCCGAGCTCATGGTAGGACCGAAGAAGGTATAAAAGCATCTTGGCATATGTGCCGTGTATCTTAGATAAAATGTATAATTAGCTTTAGAGGCTCTTTAAAAATATAATTATGACGATGTTATGAAGACGAAAGCGTTATAATTGAGTATTGTACTACAGGCTTGAGTATCATTAAGATGCTGGTATCTTTTTCTTTGATGTGGTGATTACCTAGCAGAGAAGAAACAAGACAAAACAAGTTGTCTCATAGCGTGTTTAACTATGTTTTCAGGCCATCTACGCCTCGCAAACGATTCTTCATATTGCTATAAGTGCCGGTATTAACCCACAACAGTACTGCACCCCAATAACAGTCTACAGAGGCAAAATGTGGCACCCTAGCATCCCTCGTCCACCCCAATCTTTCCTCGGAGTCAACGTTAATCTTAGCTCTTGGCGGCGAGCAACTCCTTCCGGCCGAGATACTTTGATGAATATGTTTCCCTATTGGCAAAGAGTTAGGAAATGAAGCAAAAGCGGGTCATAGGACTGCGTCAAGAACATACTCCTTCATTACCCTGAACACATTCTGCCACCTTTTTGAGACCATCGTGATTGGATCGGTTCACGTAGCCAAAGTTGCGAATCTCATCCCCAGCTTGTAAGCCGGCTTGCTGAGCTGGACTGTTCGCCGCAACGGAATTAATTCTTGCAAACGGCTCATCTAGCTGCTCGGATTGGGAATCAGGCAAAATCCGGAGCTCATCCCCAGCCGTGCTTGGGGCTGCGTCTCCCTCTTGGACATTGGCAAAATGCTCGTGGAGATACTTTTCGATCACCCCCATGAGTTTTTTATAGTCGTTGCGTAGGCGTATGATGCGCGCTCTTGTTGTACGAACTGTAGCATGCCATGTTAGATGTCACGCTCTTTAAACAGGCGAGTTTTACGAATTACATACTTTGGGCAATATCAAGATCTGCTCTGGGAAAGCCATCTCTGGTTAACAGCGGCGTTTCCATATCAACACCATGCTAGCCATCTTATTAATGATTGGTTCGATAAATATCTGCGTTGATCGAATGAAAAGTTCTGATTGCGTACCGAATCAAGGACGCTTCCTAGGGCTTTTAGTTCTGCTTCCAGATCATCCTTCTTCCGCTGGAGTTCTCCGAAGCTCTGATTCCCTGTATCGCCGTTTCTCTCACTGAAATTGGATGTTGGCCCTGAGGGCACGGTTGGCGCATGAAGTGTGTCCATTCTGAGCGGCGAATCTCATGCTCTAGCTGGAGCGCTGAAAATGGCAGAGGCTCAAGGAGAGAGTGAGTGTGAAGAGAAGTAAATGTCGATATGGATGGCAGAATACTAAGAAGCTTCTTTTAGAGCTTTGTCAGGTAGGCTGCCTGCTGTCATCGCCAGCAGCGAACACCCCAGGGCGTTCATTGCGGGGTCCAGGAACAGTAACAGGCCTACGCACTCGCTGAAGCTTTTGCAGCCTAGCCGCTGAAAGCTTGCCCAAGGTCCTGGAAGCACTCTGAAGCTGCCACTACCCAGAAATACTTTTGCGCCGCTTTGGACGAGCAGACGTGGAGAGTACTGCTGGGTAGCTTTTTGCCTAGTGCGCCCGGTGGATTTCATGGATGCCGGCCCAGGCTTGGCCCGTGCTTGATTTCTCGATACGAAGCATGCTTGGCACTTTTTCAACTAAGAGCAGCACAGACGTCACCTTGCTAACCTTTTTCTTCTATCTTACAAGCTTCGCAGACGCGCTCATCATACAATATCGCCATCGCGACTCGTGCTGCAATGGCTTCAGCAGGAGATGCTCGGCTCATGAAGTCGACCAAATTCCCTGCCGAGTTTAGTCAAAAGGTGGACATGCAAAAGGTCAACCTCCAGGTTATAAAAAAGTTTGTCACTGGGTCCCCATATCTCTCTGCCTTATCATGGAGCTCCGACTTTTCCAGTGCTGACCGCAGACCTCACAGATGGATTGCTAACAGGATCTCTGAAATTCTGGGCAATGAAGACGATGTCGTGATTGAGCTGTGTTTCAATTTGATCGAAGGACCCAGACATGTAAGTTTGCTATTCATTGCTCTTGTTCTTGACATCATCAGCTATAAATCTGCCCTGCTGACCATTGTGGTTGCTAGCCCGACATTAAATCGCTTCAGATACAGCTTACGGGGTTTTTGGACAAAGAGACTGCGCCATTCTGCAAGGAGCTATGGAAATTGCTATTAAGCGCTCAAGGCAACCCGCAGGGCGTACCAAAAGAACTGTTAGAAGCCAAGAAACTGGAGCTGATGCAGGAAAAGGTCGGTACTTTTGCTTCAAGAACGCCCTATTCTTACCGCAGCTAGATCTAACAGCAACCTAGATTGAGGCAGATAAAGCTGCTGAAAATGCTAGAAAGCACCGCGAAGACTCCGACCGTCGTGATCGAGAAGTTACAGAGTTGAAAGATCGAGATCGCCGAGACCGCGCAAACGAAAGGGGCGGTCGACCAGGCCGCCGTGGAGATCGAGCGTCTGAGGGTCGTGGAAGAGGAGGCCATAGTTGGAATGCAAACAGATCACGTTCTCCCGAAACTCGACACCGTGCTACTGGGGACTCGTATCGCCGGGATAGCTATGTGCCTCCGAACCGCAGCGGCCGGGGGCGCGATCGTGGCTGGGCGCGACGGCGAAGTCGCTCACCATCCGAGTCAGGGTCTGAACGATCGCGCTCTCGAAGCAGCAGCATGTCTCGCAGCGACCGAGGCTCCAGGAGTCCTCCACGACGCAAAGGCGGCCCAGGTCGTTATAGAGATTCAAGAAAAAGATCCAGGTCCCCTCGCGGAGATGCTTATCGACCAAGACGCCAATCGCGCAACGGTAGAGATCGTCGTGACGCTCGAAATAGACGCTCAGCTTCTTCAGAGCGCGCCTCACCTCCACCAAAGCGAAGACGGCAGTCTGCCTCTAGGAGTCGGTCAGTCGAGCGCAGGAGACGTTACTCGGCAACTCCATCCTCTCGCTCGAGGAGTCCTTCGGAAGCGCGTAGCCGCAGTCCTGTCCGTAGCCGCAGTCCTGTCCGTCGCCGCAATCGATCCATGGACAGCCCCCGATCAAACTCGCCTCCAAAGCGCCGACGAGAACGCCGAAGAGGTGGCGCCGCTGATGAGTCTGGGTCGGATAATGACAACGGACGTCGCCGCCGTAATAATCGTCGCCGTAACGATAATGAAGCCTCAGCAAAGGGCAAGGAATCTGAAAGGCTGAGACGCAATAGCTCTTCCGCGCCCTCGTCTCCGTCAAATCGTGGCAAGCCAGCTGATACTTTGGAAGATTGAACTATGTGCTCCGAATCCTTAGCTATCTCTAGACAGCTATTGGCAGCTCGAGATGTGAGTAAAGTCTTTTGTTGGTGGAAGAAGCGAATGGCTGGTCTCTAGTTTCTGGGCTGACGCCGAATGAATGATACTTGGTGAAGCATCAAAACATCATAAAGCTCACCACTCCGAATACACCTGTGCCAGAGGGCTTTTGCCAAGCGAGCTCTTGTAAAGAGAGATTAAGCAGATGAGAATCTTTGACACCGGCATACAACAACAACAGCTGAGGCTAACTGCTGCTAAAGCACCCGTCTCCAGAAAAAGAAAAGAGAATGGCACTCATACTTGCTAAGGAAGTACTAGTATGAAAGAGCCGAAAAAAAGCCTGGTTAGATCTACCAAAGTACACGTTGGAAAGAAAAAGCGACGCTTGTTTGTAACTGCAACTGCACCAGTATCAATAAGTAGTAGCCCTCGACAGTCATTCCTCGCAGCATATATCTTCAAGTAGGAGCTAGTAGAAGCTACGATAGAAGTAGGTCCATCATCTCAGGCGGTAATTTATCATTCATACCTTATATATACGTAATTACCTGCGCCATGTTGATAATTCAGAGTATTGCGAGCGTTGTCAACCTTGGCTGGTTTGCAAGGCCTAGCGGCGAGCAACGATCAGCTGAAGTGGAGTGACATTCGCTGCAGCGTTTTAGCGCCTCTCAATCCCGCTGCCAGAACTTCGGTTACTTTTCATGACAGCATCAAAACTACCGGTCGCCAACCTCATTCCATCCACAACTTGACGACCGCATCGCCGTGACGCCGACAGCCATCGGATATACGAGCGGCCGCGCATGGCTGATAATATACAAGCATCTACATCCCGACCCGGCGAAGCGCAACCAACCATGGCAGAGTACAAGAAAGCACAGGCGCGCGTGCGAGATTTGGTCGACCGCCGCAGGCAACTGGAACGGCGCCTTGTGAGTTTTGCGATTGACTTTTTATCCTTATCCTTGTTGTGGCGCATCGTTCAACTGCTAATCAATGAGATATCGTCATAGGCCTCGATGGAAGAGAGCATCGCCCAGAAGGAAACCGCCTATCTCGACAGCACCCCCAGCGGCAACATCATCACTGGCTTTGACAACTACATGAAGGGAACAAGTGGCGCGGCAGCCCAGCGACGAAAAACGGGCCCGGCGGAACAGAATCGCGTGTTTTCGCGCTCATCAATTTCATATCGACCGAATAACGGGGTAAGACTGCCCGGTCTGGAAGATTATACACTGAGATATCATCGGTTATTGTTGTGTTCATGGGTATTAACTGGATATCTCTTTGTTTTTAGGACTCTTCGGCTCCTGGATCAGTAGGCTCGACTCCTGCTCCGACACCGTTATCCACCACGTTTCGAGACAGCGCATCAGGCAATCCTACGCCGACGTCCGCGGGCGGGAATAAAGCGAACAAGCCCAAGAAGAGAGATACGGAAGATAGCGAGAATGATACGCAGATTAATAAGAAGCGAACGAATTTTGGGGCTTCGAGGAAGTGACAAGGTTGAAGAGCTACTTTGTGGCTATTACAATGTTGGTATTTTCGAGGGGCGCTTTGCGGTTTCCTCGGGGCGCACGCATTTGTGACTCCTTGGAAAGGGACAAATGGGTATAGCATGGGCGTTTTTAGAAGGATGGCATGTGGCCGGATAGGAGTATATGACATGCACGGCGTTTGGGCGGTATGGTAGTGCTTCAGAAGGTATTTGCGATTGGTCGGCGTTGAAAGATGTTGGTAGAAGCAAGATGACAATAGCTAGATATCATCTTCGTTATCAATATCAATGTTTTCAAAAAACCAGATTTCTTCTTAGGGAGTTATTCAATTGACCTACCAAGAGTTGTCAGCATTCCTTTAGAAGGTTTATTGTCTCGGACTCTTTCCAAGGCTGTTTTCTTGCGACAGGGTTGCCAGAGCTTCAATTGCTCGGCCTCTCTCCCGGTAGTTACTCCCACTGACTTCTTTCCGTGCGGTGTCTGCACTTTTGACGGTCACAACTGAGCGGGTGGCCCAGCAGGTACTCTTCCCCATGGCAGGAGTAGGTTGATTTTGGCAAGTTGATATACTTCAATTGCTACTCCAGCTACCATACTGCTGCTACTGCTACTTCTACTACTTCTCCTACTTCTACTACTTCTACTACTTCTACTACTTCTACTACTTCTACTACTTCTACTACTTCTACTACTTCTACTACTTCTACTACTTCTACTACTTCTACTACTTCTACTACTTCTACTACTTCTACTACTTCTACTACTTCTACTACTCTAGCTACTCTAGCTACTGCTACTGCTGCTACTGCTGCTATTGCTTCTTGCCTCTTTCCATTTTGCCTTAGGCGCAGTGTGCTCCACCTATTCGTACCTTCCCTCCTCGTCCAGACTCAATACTACATATATAATAAGAGCCCCCCTCTTCGAAGAATCTCCAGACTTTCATAAACTTTTCACCGTCCAAGAGCTCTTCGATCTCTTTACTTGGCATGCTGTCACGTCGCACGTTCTCACATACTACATCTGTCCGGCATACAAAATTCTCCTTGGCGGCGAATTATACTTTCTCCAAACATGCACTGTGACGCCGCTGAGTTTCCCGTCGACTCTTAAGGACGTTCATCTGTCGACTTCTCCGCCAAAGTTAGAATTATTCCGCTCTTTAACAGCTGAGCTCAGCCGTGATAAAGTTTGTGCCATCTATATCCTCATCATGGAGAAATCTGGCGAGAAACCTGGCGAGAAACCCAAGCTCTGTGTTGGCTCTGGCACCAACAGCCTATATGGTGTTCGATCGAGGCTCGCGAATTATGACCAACTCACCCTTCTACCTCGCTTTAGCGGCCTTGCGTTTCGAGCTGGTTACTCAATCACTCATCGTAGCTTGATTTGCTGGGCGCCGATCCCCCCGTGACTCAGGTTCCTTCAGCTCGACTCCGCTTTCTTGCTCTTGAAGCTCTCTTCTGCATTCTCTTCTTCGCCGGCCCAAAATCTCTTGACGCAGCATGGTCCAATATATTGCAATGGAAACGAGAGTCTGTCGACTGGCTGGCGCTCTGTAGTCACGTACCTTTTATAGAGTTGCCGGAAGGTCTTAATATGACAGACGACGAACTTCTTGAATACGCAGAAAAGCGACGCCAGCACACAGTGGAGCTCTCTAGGCTGTATGAATAAAGGGCCAAGGCGAAGGATTTGAAGGGATATCTTGCACGCAGGCTTCGAGACAAAATGATATGGACTAAGCTTCATCCCGAGAGAGTGAGCGAGATTGCCCTCGGTGTTCGGAGACGCGCCAAAGCATCAGGCAAGCACCGTTGCGAAACCTGTAACATCAACCTCGCCTCGATCACAGCCTTCAACAAATACCTTAACACCAAAGCTCACAAAGAGCAGGTCAGGCTGTCACAGGGCGGCAGGCTAAAGGCAGTTTCTATGGGGACGATGAGATCGAGGGCATTCTATGCAAAGGACAAGACGAACAAGACGCATTATTGTTCAATTTGCGACATGATTTTCAGCATAAAAGGCTACATCGACAAGCATCTCAAAACCACGAAACATCTGCGCAAAGCTGCCAGGAGAGTACAATAGAAGGGATTAAATCAAGATGCATATATATAAGATTTCGAGTAGATTAAAAATAAAAGCCAGAGCTATTTACTATACTTACCTTATATTATAGTAGATATAGTAGATATAGTAGATATAGTAGATATAGTAGATATAGTAGATATAGTAGATATAGTAGATATAGTAGATATAGTAGATATAGTAGATATAGTAGATATAGTAGATATAGTAGAT
>NW_020171418.1:20406-62243 GCF_001481775.2 Trichoderma gamsii | reverse complement strand
CTATCTTGGCTCCACTGATTGCGTTAATCATTGTGGTTATTATTATATTTATACTTGCTGTGTTTAATGTTCGCTATGCGCTGCAAAGGAGAATGGAATCACATAATGATTTCTCACGGGCCTTTGAAAATGCCTCTGTTCGAAGGTATGACCACTGAAGCAGCTGGCGGATATATTCACATCTAGCAGGGTCTCAATCTCATATTCTCTCCGAGACCAGGGACTCATTGCCCATTCATGGTCTTGCACGGCCTGGTCAACCTGCTACCATATGCTCTTGAGAGCTTCAGGCGCTGCCTTGTGCATTTAAAACATATATACTTACTCAATAAAATTTACTAAGAGCGAGCGCTTTTCAAGCTATATGGTTATCACGAGGATGGTCTTTGAATTTGAGAGTTAACTAAACACACTGATTACGATCTTATACCTTACTATACCATCTATTAAATTCCTCAAATATTTAAAAAAAAAATTCTTGGTTATTTAGTGGTTAGTTAGTGAATGTGGTTTTAAATCCAGGGACTTAGCCCGTTAAGATAATCTCAGATTATAAAACACTTCTGATAGAAAGGTCTTACCTTTTCCTTCGGACCGATATAGTTCTTTATTAACTGCACTTATTCTTTTTCATCGATCCAATTACTAACGGTCACCAAGAAAGCTGGATGTAAAGGCTACAACTTAGCAATAGGGCAGCAAGACTGGACGGCCTACTGTTTATCTTCGCTATGTTTCGACTTGGTAAAGAAACTTACGACGGCATTGATTTGTTCTATAGCTTTTGCATTTTATAAGATGCTATGCTTTAAGTGAATGGCTGGGGCTTAGGATTGGGAAAGGCCTTATAATATACTTGGCTTTTGCTTTTCTGCTTGTATATAGTGTAATCTGTTTGTATATAGTTCAATCTTCTTGTATATAGTTCATTCTGCTTGCTTGACTTATGTTATGTATTGCTTGTAGAGCCATCCTAGCTATGGCTTCTCATTAATAATAGCCCTGCATTGATCAACCCACTTTGGGTCGTCGCTCTGGAACACCTCTCTGATGAAATCCGCCGGACTGCTCATCAGACTTCGCAGCAGCCGTAGTCGTGCTCGCAGTCTTTCTGGGCTGGCTATACGGAGCATCTCTGACCTCGCATTCAGCTGATTGTCCCTGCTGTTAATCCAGCCCAATGTCGCAAGCATGTTGTTTGTTATCTTGTATTGGTCTATGGATTAAGAGCCAACGTTAATTCAGCCGTTTCCCGGTCTCCGATGCAGCAGCCGGGTCGGGCTCTGGAGCTTACCTGTCGCCTCACGCACGTACTGCGTGCTGTACATCGTCGCCTCCTCCACCTTCTTCTCCTGCCCCTGGGCTTTGTTCCACACGAACTGGTCCGGCTCGAGGAACCACAGCATCCGTATTGCCAGCAGAGCCACCCGCGTCCCTCCCCTCTTCTGCTTTACCTTTTTGCCCGCTATCGCGAACCCGACGACTTCATCCTCGCCTCTTCCCCTGGGCACGTTATACACGACCATGTCTGCCGTCATGCCCACCGTCAGAGCCAGCATGCAGAGGAGCTCGACCTCGGGTTTTCCTTGAAGATCTTCCAGCAAGCGGTGCGCTTTCTTGTAGTGGTTGGTGAGCCCCGCGTGGGGTGCCTTCATGTGGCCCGAGTTCTCCAGCAGCTGTTTGAAGCCGCGCTCGAGCCCGTCTAGGAGACCACCGCTGAGGGGGAACGTGCACCCAAAGTCAATGCAAGTCTCCTTAGCCTTGTGCCTTTTGCTTTCCCGCGCGATCTCTGACTCGACAGCTTTTCGCTTCAAACTCCCGGGGTGTAGATTCATGGCCCAACCGACCAACGAGCTCTTCTCCATGGACGGCAGCACCATTTGGGCAATCGTCGCCGTGATGGTCCCGCGAGAGCTTCCAAGAGTCCATTCAACGCGGTTGCGTCTGAGCGCCGACCCGATGTGGTATCGCCACTGCTCGGTTGACTTTTCCGGATTCCTCTTGCTGTACGTCTGCCTGAAGAGAGAACTCAGGACGGCCAGCCACGTCATGTTCTTCGAGCTGAGGGTCCTGTCCATTGCCTTGTCGCTGCTGGATTGGAGAGCTCCCAGGATGTGGTCGACGTATTTTTCTTGCTCCAGCTTGTCATTTGTGATCGCCTCCTTCAGCTGGCCTTGCCCTTCATCTAGAGCGTTGTTGATTTCCGCAACGATACTGCCGAATCTCCTATGTTACCCCCACTAGTTAGCTCTCTGCATCTGCATCTGCATCTACTGCCGCTTAGGGCCCGGCATTGGCTTTTGATGCGATGGTATGGACGATGCTTGGATATCTAGGTAATTGTACTTACTCGGAGCTGAACGAAGCAGTGCCGCCCTGACCTGTGGCCTCCCAGTCATCAAGGCATAGGCGACCCTTCTTGAGCTTCTCCCGTTGCTCGTCTGAAAGCTCGACGCTGCGTCCACGCTTCTGGAGAAGCTTCCGGATCCTCCCCGCGAAAAACTGCCTCATCTCGGGCACAAATTGATTCCGGAAGACCTCCTCTATATACTCCGCCGCAGCATAGGCATCCTGCGACAGAAGCTGGACCCTAGCCTCGGACTCCCGACCTGCCGCCACTTGCTTCCCGTAGTGGTACTGTAGAGATGCTGCCTGTAGGAGGTGCACGCGGCGGTTCTGCACACCAGGCCAGTTCTTTATATTCATCCTCCCCTGGCCGGCCATGTTCAGCCTCCCCGGGTCGATGTAGGGGAACGCATGGTTCTTGATGCTCTCCATCGTGCCCAGATACCTGAAGGTCGTGCTTGGGAGCACCCTCTTGTCTCCAGTAAAGCAGAAGCTCCCCAGTCGGTCAAC
The DNA here is from genome assembly GCF_001481775.2 of Trichoderma gamsii. NCBI lineage: Eukaryota > Fungi > Ascomycota > Sordariomycetes > Hypocreales > Hypocreaceae > Trichoderma > Trichoderma gamsii. The sequence goes on along the minus strand of NW_020171418.1, from coordinate 59,387 downwards.
CGCCGCCATGGCTTCTCCCAGCTCTACCGTGAGCCCTGCATTTCCCCCGCGCTTGAACTGGGCGAGCATCGAGGCCGCGATGAGCTCGAAGAGCCTGGCGTATGCGCACAGCACCCCGGGAAATGCTTCGGGGTCGAATACTCTGAGCACCTGAGTGTACTCCTTCTGTGCCGTAAGGAAGAAGCTGATCAGCTGCGTCATCGGCCTCAGAACCATGGGCATGGAGCGGTGTTCTGGGAGTAGTTGCGACACGGAGACGGTGATGACCTGCTCCATCCTGAATGCGTACTCACCCTCCTCGATGCACTGTTCAAGCCGGCTTGCTTCCCGCGCAAAGGGGATTGTACGAAATCTGGCCTCCGGGCTATTTTCACCCGTCAGTTGGTCTAGCAGCTTCTGTTGCGTCTTCTTTGCCGCAGGCGTGATGCCCGGCCCTGAGGCTGGCAGGGATAGTGCGGCAGTAGCAATGGCCTGGCTTGCGAGGAGATCCTGTGGGTTGAACCGCACCGTCTTCTTGATGTTGGAGTAGCCTTGGAAGTAGCCGGGCGTGACTATGTCGGCGTTATCGTTCTCGCAACTCATGTTAGAGCACACCGTCCGCAGCACGTTGTCTATAAAGTCGGGGGGCAAGCTTGATGTGAAGTTACCGTGCCGGGGGTTAAAGCCCAGCGAGTAGTGCGTGAGATTGGCCAGCTTGCGGTCCTTGTACTGATCATCGACCTCTTTGAAGTCTGCGAGCAGGCAACTCGGCTCTTCGTTGCTAAGACAGTTGATATCGGCGGCGAGGGCATAGGCTATGTTGTCTATAGCGTTAAGGTCAAAAATAGCATCAACAGTCAAGCCTAGTTGGCGTAGGCCGGGTGCGGTCTCGGCGTAATGGATCAGCCTCGCCGCTCCACCATCGGCATCCCTTTCTGGTGCTGATGGTCTCCCGCGCAGGTCAAATGGAGGTCTGGAACTCACACCAGTCCCCCTCTCATGCCTATCTTGTGAGCTCGCATTCTCTCGTTGAGATCCAGCGGGACTATTGCCATGGGCGGTGACGATGTCATCTTGCATCCCCGATATAATGCCATTATCGTAAACGTTACCCTCGCCATGGTTATCATTACCATCACCTTCATCATCGTTATCGTAATCATTATTGTTGTCATTGTCATTATTGTCATCGTCATTATTTTCGCCGTCGTCATCGTCATCCCTCCGAGTCTTCTCCAATTCTGGCACGGGGGGCCCGCTGCCAACATCAATCGAAACGTTACCCCCGTACCCGTATGCGTGGAATGCCAGCTGGGTCCCTGCCCAGAACCTATCCTGAACACTCATCTCCACGACTGATTCGTCCCATCCGGATACAAGTGCCCTTTGCAATGTTGCCCAGTCAGTCAGGGATATCTGCGCCGTCTCTTGGCTCCACAGGCGCCACGACTCCTCAATCCCCCTCCCCAAGATGGTGCTGCTGACGCATTTGTGGAAGTACTCAATAAATCTCTTTGCGCGCCAGCTCTTGAGTGCCGTTCCCTTTGGCTTGGCCCGCTCTCCGGAACCGGCCCCCCTTCCGTTTTGACGCTCTGATCGGCCGTTTGGCCGGTCCGGTTCACTGTTTGTGTCTCCCCCCTCATCTTCCCTGCGGCCATCACCAAATGTCGCTCCTCTAGGATCGGGGGCAACGACAATAAACCATGTCATCCCCAATCCATCGGCTCCAATCTTAAATGTGCGTCCGGTTAGGCCAAAGGACAGGGCGGCATTGAGGTGTTTGCTGGAGTAAGGAGCTGCCCAGTCCTTGAAGGAGATGCTGATGGAGGAGAGAGGATGACTATCGGTAGCCTTGGAGACGGCCTCGCCGGGTTTGCCTAAGATGGCAAGGAAGTCGAGGAAGAACGTCGGCATCACCCGATCGGGAGCATCTTCGTCGCCGCTATCAACCTTCCTGGATTGGGCGGCGTAGTTGACCGAGTGTTGCCTCTGTATAAATTTGATCGCGTCTGCGGCGCTGGAGATTGTTTGTTCCACCCTCCGCCGGAACTTCGCCGCTGTTGTATACATATTAGCAGTTGGCCTCCCAGCTGTCCAATGAAACACGCAGCAATCAGAATAAGGTGTAGTGGGCTCTTTACCGTTAAAATGTGCTCCTTCAATTCGCATTAGATTATATGATGGTGCCCTGGCCGAGACTCTTGCCTCTATGGGAGGTTCTTCTTCTGCCTCGGCGTCCTCGATAGCTATCGCATCATAGCTACTGACTTGGTCGTCATCGTCTCGGCCCTCGCCGGTATTGTTGTTATGCAGCTCTCCAACATCAGGGTAATTGTCTTCTTGTGCGGGAACAGGAGAGAACCGGCTCTCTCTGCGAAACAAATCTTCCGAGGCGCCGGCAGCGTGATTGCTCTGCGTGTTTGACGTCGATGGTGGGTCAGTTGCCTCATCCGTGACGATAAGAAGAGATTTGGAACGCCTACGGCGCTCTTCCAGGCCGTTTCCCGAGCTGTCGACAGCATCTCCAGGGCTCACCATATCATGATCGCTGTCCAAGTAGACAAAGGCGTCGATCGACGGGGTTGAGCTGCGGTGACTGGCGTGGCTGGAAACGGATGCAGTAATGGGAAAGTTTATCTCCACCGGGGATTCTGTTGAGTCCATCATTGATGCTGCTGGATAGGTGCTGAGCGATCCAGACTGCCTTAAGGATGCTCCCATCGACATTAGCGAGGGAGTTACCTCCTAGATATAATGCTCTTCCCCAGCCATTTTCGTCATCCATCATAATATTGCACGCTCGTTCCCTGCGATCTATACTTTAAACACACACTACTACTCTACACAATTGTTCATTGTTTCTACCTATCGCCGCCGCTGTCGCCAACTCCTTCGCCGAACCTCGGAGACTTAACCCGGCCCTACCCATGGGACTCCTTTGCCGATGCTTCACCCAAGTCCACCATACTGCATTGCATATTGATACAATATCCATTGATTGGCTAGAGATGCTGGTCTTGGGCGCATAGTTTCTCTGCGAGTCTGATATAAGCACCTACCTCGCAAAAGGCCCGTGGGCCCAGCCAGGCAGCTTCTTTATTGGAGCTTTTGCTGCAGTCCGAGAAGCTGCTACGCCCTGGTGGATCCTGCTGGGAATCCGGAACACTTCTGTTCGGGTGTTGTTATTTCTGAGCGGTGGGAGGACCATGAGCTCGTCAACATCGTCCCCGCCACCCAAAGAGGATGGGAGAATACGTGTTGCTTGGTGGTTGGCACGAAGGCCTTTGTCCACCTTCGGCGAACCGGGCCTGATGCCTCCTCCGCGAGAGAGGTCTCCTGGTTCTTGGACAGAAACTTGAATCGCCGCTGGAATGATTCGTTGTGGCGAAAGGGCATTATTCAAGCCATATTTTCCACTACTAGTTCTCGTTTCCCCTCTGCTGGCATTTGCGTTCTTGCCCACACCTCTGTCCCTAACCATAGGCGCCGCCGGGCTCTCATTTTGTTCACGCCGCTGCTTTGTTGGCCTTTCAATTGATTGATGTAGTTGGTCTGAATTGTGCATGCTAGTGCCGCTTTCCTCAGTAAGCCACTTCTCAATGGTCTGCCCCAACATATGCTTGAGCCTTGAAAGCGACGCCCCGTCTTGCGCCCAGGCATGCTGAATAATGTCTTGGGTGCCAGATGTTTGATCAACCATTGCTAAAACTGCTTTCTTCATGTTGATCTCTTGAGCTTCGATCACTGACTCGCCATCAAGGCCCTGCTGCTGACCAGTTGCCCATTCAGGACGAAAACCGGGGCCTAGACTATCCCGGACAATCTTCAAGATGCCTCGCCATAATTCGCTGTCGACGAACCGACTAGCATACACCGCGCTGTTAACCTCGTCTTCTGCTGGGAACTCTTCGAGAATCGAGCCACTCAGGGAATCGAGCTCCTTAGGTAGGCTTAGTGCATGTTCGAGCACTTTTTCTTCCAGCCCAATTGACAGTCGCGCGATCTCGGCCACCGTGGTGGAGCTGCCGCGCACATCCTGGAATGCCGGCTTCAGATCCTTGCAGAGGGGCGGCTTGTTGTTCTTCGTCCGTTTGACGTCCATCGGGTGCGGATTCACCCAGGCCACGACGTGCCTCATGATGTAGCCGAGCGCTTTGCCATCGGTTTTTCTGATCTCAAGGATAGGTTTGATGTGGACGAATCCGGGGCAGCCGGCCCTCTTGATGCATTCCACTAGCTGCCGGACCTCATTGTCGTTTAGCCAAGGGAGGAATCCTTTGCCTGTTGATTTCTTCCCCTTCGCCTTCACTGCCGCGCCGACCTTGGATCCCTGCGGTTTTCGTCTCTCTCGGTACACAAGATCCAACGATTCTTCCGTGTAGCCGCTGGGCAGCAAGGTCGCAAGCGCCTCCCAGTCACTCAGAAGGATTGTATCAGAAGGCGTCCAGCGACCTTCGTTCACATCAACCTCACGGTCGAGGGCCTCCAAAGTATCAAGCACTCTCTGGAAGCGGGATATCCAGAACTGTGACACGAATTATTAACTGCGATATCGAAATACGCTAGTTTCCCATTGTGAAGCAACCAGTCTGATTAAACATGATCTGGGTGGGACCAGCAGGGTAAAGAGGGTTGAAAAGTGCCGGACTTACATGGTCGAGGCGGTGGGCTATCATATTGACCCACTTGGAAGCGTTAAAAGTCTCCTTCCCAATAGCTGTCTTGCACCATGACGTGGTGAACTGGTTCCACTGCTCGTTTCTTAATATAATCAACATCCGATTTGGGAGCTTAGTTGCGTTTTCACCATCCAGCCTCAGGGCAGCTCCAAGTCTCTTGCAGATATCAACGGCGTTTTCTTCACCACGTATAACACTCTCTGGACTGTTGAACATCGACACAAGCTGAGTCCAAATTTGCCCATCACGATCAGCTAGCTTTAGTTCTTGTCTATTCATGCAGAGCTGAAGCCGTACTTCGCTTGGGAGCGTGTCTGCAACGAGATTCTTGGTAAGTTTGTGGTTGTAGGGTAGGGCTGCGGCTCGAGGTGCAGCTTCAGTACGTACCTTTGTCATACACCTCACAAACCCACCATCTATTGCTTTTGTCGCTGAGGCCAAGCGCTTGCTGAGCTGCTCTTAGGCGATGCTGCCCGTCAAGAACCTCTGCAAGCTCATTGGTGGCTTCAGCCCATGCCCGGAAGTCAAGTGGTTCGGGGGTTGAATATGGCCGATTATTCGCTCCGTCGTATTCCGAGCTCCCTGCTGCATTCTCCGTCTGGCCCCGGCTCTGGTGTAGATAAGTCTTGATGGCGGTAACGGCCTGGGCGCTGCATGCAACCTTCATGAAATTCCCCTCATCTTGCCGACCTATACCCCTGTTGACAAAGCTCTGGCATAGACTGTTTATGTGGCCTTCGTCTACTGGCCGGTTCTTCCCCTCTCTCCATCGCGTGGATAGGATATCTAGGGGGAGCTTCGCGACTGCAAGCAAGTGCGCGCTGGCTAGAGTTCGAGCAGATAGCAATTCCTCGATCGCAATATCTCTCCCCACATTAGAACCTCGAACAGCTGTGTTGCTCGGATTTGTCATGCTTGACGATGTCTGCTGCCGCTTCTTTGGTGGTCTCGACATAGTGGAATGAGTGTTAGACGATAATCGCTTCATGCTGCTATAGGTGAGTGGCTTTGGGGTTACTGCGACTTTGATTTACTCGATAGCGAGATTCTATATCTGATCCCTTTTCTTCAAATGGCTCTTATTTATGCACTAAGAAGGCGGTGAAGTTACTCCACACCAAAAGACAGATGCAGAAATAGTGATTACATCCGGGAGTAAAGGCAAAAGTGGATCTGACCTATGTCTAAAGGCAAGGTGGAAACAATCTACCTCCGGGGCGTAGAAAAGGGATTAATGTACGCTAAGCTACAGCAAGCTGCAAAAGATGACAGTCTACCTCCGGAGGCAGAAGTAAGTGTATCCATGCCTAATAGCAGAGGTGATATGAATTTACTCAAGGAGGCAAGAGAGGATTATTATTGACATATACTTATTACAGAGGTTGATAGTTTACCTTAAGCGGCAGCAATGGATTTTATATATGCCTATTTACAGAGGAACAGTCTGCCTCCGGAAGCAGAAGTTGGTTATGTTTTGAAGCAGAGGTGGAATCAATCTACCTCCGGAGGTAGAAGTGAAGTTGGTTTACATTTAGCAGCAGAATCAGTCTACCCCCGGAGGCAGAAGTGGGGTTACTGTATTTAGAAGCAAAAGTGGGACTAATCTGCCTCCGGAGGTAGAAGTGGGAACAAAAAAAACAGCTACTACAAGGAACCTAACCCTACCTTGACGAGTCGGGGCCCTGGTGTATAATAGATCGAAGATGCCGTGGTATTCTCTATTCATTATACTTCCTACCTTGTATTAATATTATATCTTCTATAGGAATCAAAGCTAATGGCCCTGCTCCATGTTGCTATCATGATCTAGATTTACCTAGGTCTGACTGCACAGAATCCTCGTTTCGGCAGTGCTGCTTTGGGGCTATGTGCCAGGATCAGCATTGTGTTTGGGTCACGAAGTAGTTTTGCGATTGATACATAGTGTAATTTACGACTTTTTCCTTAGAGACATTTTAGACACCTGTTTCTGGCACATATAAATTTCTTAATGGATGATGACTTATGCATAGCCAAAGAGTCCCATCGCGGCGCAGAAAAGGGTCTCAACAAAAAAAAATCTAAATAGTTTGTACAATAAAAATAAAAATAAAGAAATAGAAAAAAATACAGAGCGGCAAGCGGCGCGGTAATATCAGCTAATTTACTATCAGAACACCAGGGCTTATATCTTACTATAATAAAAGCAAGACATTGACAGCAAAGCATAGCTTTTGGATGGTGTATATACATAGCGGAATTGGTTATGGATTACTTCCTTTATCGCGATATACCTCGTTGAGTTCCCTAGGGCTTACTCATCTCCACATCCTTAAAATTAGCGGCCCTAACATGCGCTTTAGCTATGAAGATGCTGTAGGAATTATGACGATAGGGTCCGATATCATGGTCTTCCTCACTTACTTCATCAAGGAGGGACCTTAGTTCTGCATCTACGTAAAAATTGTTCCATAATAGTAGATATAGCTTTGTAGCGAATCAATAGCTATAAGTATTAGATATATATACTGTGTAAATGAATACATAGGTTGGATGAGTGCATGTACTGTATATAGCTAGAAGTAAGTGCCTAACTATAGCATATGCACCAAAGCTGCCTTATAGCCATTCTGTCGGCTTAGGAGCCCGATTACCAAGCCACCCTTCTGCGTATTGTCTATAATACTATTCTGGCAAGCCCGATTCGCTGGTTTGATGCCTCAAGAGGCGAAGCAGTAGCTGCGGCTTCTCCTTTACTTCATCTAGTGTGCCGTGTAGACTTTATTGGTATTTATTAATACCTAAGGTAAAGTTACTGTACATACAGTTAGTACAGTACATATCACTCTCTCTACACTTCAGGTCAAACTTCAGCCAGTAACAAAAAATATGTCGATAAATCTGCGTTCTTTATTGCGTGTCAGTTTGCAACTAAAACAGATCATCTTCCAGGCCACAAGTTCTGCTTCTTCACCGATCAAGCAAGGCGACCTTAGCAGTTGCACTGATTCCCTGTGTGAGTAAGCAGATTGTGACACAAGGCTCATCACAATCATTTGTTCAAGGCACATTACAGTGAATTGAATGCGAGCGGGCCTTGCGGTAGGCTCAGATATGCATTTGAACTTTCTTTTCTTTTGCATCGGCGCCTCTTTTTAACTTATACCATTTCCGGTGCCTGACATCCCCAGGGAAGGGGCATATTTGCGTGTAGTTACCTCGCCATTTACACAATGAGAGTGTCGCACAGCAGACAATACGCCATTTCTGTCCACTTCTTTTCTCCTCCCTCGATGCCTTCTCTTAAATCCGTTACCTGCCAGACCGTCGGGCCTCCTTCTATCATGAGAGTTGCCTCGAAAAGGGTGCCCCAGGGCTTCTTTGACGACTCCTTGCGCTTTCCTGGCAATGCCAAGGCTGATTTTGAGAGCCTATGCGAGGGATTTGGTGGTGCCGGTGGTGGAGTTTCTAAGGCCCTTCAACGATTCATCACCCAGCTGCTTCACGAGCACTTGATCCTTTATCTCGCTATTGGCGACCATCGGCGACTTTCTGTCATCACTCTTGACTAGGGGGCTCAACAAGCCGTAACGCAGGTCTCCCATAGTCCCTCCCTTTGGCTCATCTTTTGTATCCTCCTTCGTCTCCTCCTTGATGGCCGGCTTTTCCGACTTGTGGGGCATATCCATCCCCAGTCGATCGTACATCCGAGCGAGGACATCGTCGAGGAGGCAATCGTAATGCATCCACTCCTCGCACGACTCGTTGGGGCAGCCCACCAACATTTTGTCAGGATTAGAGGGAGTCCTACACTTGCAGACGACGACGACTGACTATTGGACAAGATGTCATATTAACCATGCTCAAGGCAGAAAGATTGTTGTAGCATTACGTACCGATAGCTCCGACGTCTTGTAGTTGAATGCCTGTCTCCAATACAAAGTCTCCTGTACGTCACCATCGTTCGTTTCGATCCACTGTTTGACGTTGACGCCCATTACCACACTCTCCACGTTGATAATGTCCACTACCTGGATGTTAGAGATACAGCAGGCACTCGCTGATACTCGGGATGCTCACTGTGATTGGAAGCGACCAGCTCATGTTGTCCATGATATGGCTGACGACCAGCGATTTTTCTCTTGCCATCCAGGGTACCCACAGGCAGCTCTTCCGGCCAGTACATCCAATACACGCGGGCATATACGTGAAACACGTCCGAGGCGCGAACCTCTAATATTTGGGCCACCCAGTAGTTTGCCTTGTTGCCAACTTCGCTAGCACCGGCAAATAGTGAGTTTTGTCGTTCCATTGCTGCCTCGTTCGCCACATAGATAAAATCTTCAGTGCAGTATTTGACGCCATTGACTGCACGGATTTACGTTTGGTTGGGTTAGCTGCTCAGTGTCTCTTAGAAAGATATGGGAGATACTCGCGAATGAAGTTTTTGTAGCGTATCATATCCAGCCATTGCTGGCGGGGATTTACGGCGTAGTAGAGCTTCAAAGATTCATTTTTCTGGAATTTGCCTTTGGGATGGAAGACGGCGCTTTGCATCAGGGCCATGCGGTCGACCCTCTTGCTGCGTTTCGGCTCTGAAGGCTCTGAGACGACGTTCACGGTGAATGGACAGTCGGCAACATTCTCGTCTTTATCGGTGCCACCAGGAGTGGCGGCGCGCTTCCGAGGCCTGGAAACCATGGCAAGCCATGAGAAGTGCGCCTGCGATGTCGTGCAAGCTAGAATGTCGCGCGTCCTAGAGTTTGGGCAGCCGGCAATGGGCGCAGCGGCTCTTTTAGCGAGACCGCCGTGTCTGACAAAGCGAGAGACGGGACTTGGGTTGGTTGCGGGCCTATCTCAATGTAAACACAAGCGCTAGCCCAATAAATCCATAGCACAGGCAGTCTATAACAGCACAGGCCTAGGTACTCCTTAAATCAAGAGCAAAATAAGGCAGGATTCCGGCTATGCACAGAAGTCTAGGTTTCAGCTCTAGGAGAAGTGTGCGAGAGCTTCACTGCTAGCCCCTCCATGAAGATTGCGCTATCCGTAGCCTGACACACTGGAAAATGATGCATCTAGAATGATCGAAAAACTAAGATTCGAGGAACATTCGGCCTTCTTGAAGGCATATCAGCACTTTGGCGGACAAATCCCGGCTACCGACCTCTAGGGATGCTTTATAGGCCTCTTATTGAATTCCGTATTGGAGTGAATCTTCTGAGGCACACACCCGTTGCCGTTAGCCTAAGCAATGTCAGGTGCTTTTAAGCAACACTATTCCCAAATTCTTTCCTCGTAAAGGCCGGCCCGCAGAGCTATATATAACCCGTTTTAATTACTCCATTCGTTAGTGTTCAAAATCTATGTAAAATTATAAAAAAAGGAGCATCAAAAGGGAGGTTGCTTCTTGCTAAGCTCGATGTTTTGCAGAAGCAAATGCAGCCGCTAGGAATTCAATAGAAGATAGTGAAGACGAAATGATGTGAATGGAGAACTCGCTTGATGCGATATCTAGAAAGATCATAAAGGTTCTTCCAGCAAGCTATTAGACAACGTGTAGTTATCTCTCATATCTCGCTTTACCTTGTCCTCTTTAGAAGCTTACTTTCAAGATCGGCCGACCTTTCGAGGAGTTTATTAAATATGTCTGAGACATAAGAGCATGTGCTGTTAGATAAGAAAACTACGTATATAAACTGCTGATTCACATCTTACAGCCTTTTATCGGAGAATTGTATTAATACTGTACCGTACTACTCGCTCTAAGTTGACATCGCTGAGTTATGTATGGGGACCATTTACAAGGTTGGCGTAAAACAAACAACACAGAGAGACGTTACCGGTAAAGGAGACGAGCTGTTAAAGCCAATGTAACGATCCGTTATAATGGCCACAGGCCGTCTCGATACTAATTCCCCCTTTTGTTTCACCTCATGCCACTTCAAGCTGGCGCCGTTTCAGCTGCTGTTGATAGCAGATAGGAACAGCGTCGGGGGGTGCTCCTTTTCGAGTCTTGTTGAGGCTGGACGACCCTGTGTTCCTTTCTAAGATAACTAACAATACTCCCAGCAGTTGATGCGACGAACGTGTATAACGCGGGGCTTTTATTTTGTTGCGAAGGAAGCATCTTTCGCATACCCATACAATCTTATGGGGCTTAGAGCCTTGGTATTTCACCCTGAAGCCAAATTGCCACCACCATGTCCGCTCTCGAGAAGGGTTATGGCATGTTGTGAAGTTTAGAAATCGCTTGTTCTTTCAGTCATCTGTATCTGATACTCTGGGAACCTACTGGACACATGAGCGCTGGAGGTTAAAGTATTCGACGGTTCGGAAGGCGGCCGAACCGTGGAAACATTATCCATGTCCTCGTCAAAGGGGTCTATTTTAAATGGACAATCCATTCTCAGTTGTCGAACAACCGAATAGAGCCAACATCTGCAATACAAAGCAGATATTGCAAGTGACCCTTTTTATCCATTCCTTTTCTAATTAAGAGTTTTGTCAATGTCTCAAATTCATTGCAGTTGATGCCGGAGGCACGTGATTCGGACACATTGTCTGTTATCTCAAGGTTTCTTTTGGTTCGAATCGGGAATTTACTCTTGTTATCTATGCGGTTTATTCCTTAAGCGGCTACATAGTCTACACCCTTTGTTCTTAGATTAAGCCCGGGCTACGCACTAGGTATGGGTGGGTGAAGGAGTTTTTATAGTTTATACGGTGCCAGTGAAGCTGTTTAGATGCCATCATTGGTACATAAGCCCGCTTGTAAATTCCCCACAACACCAACAGCCGATTCGTCTTCCGGTATTACTTCAGGTTTTGCTGGTCCATTTATCTACCTGAATTCTCATTACATCTTCAATACTGCTCTCCCCATTTTTCAGCCGCTGTCTAGCCAGCTCGGAAGGCGCCTTCCAGTAAGGGAGCAAGCTTTTGGTCGTACCAATTCTCCTTGAACCTTTTGTATGTCGATATGACACCCAAACTTGCAAATTAGATCGTGTATGACTTGGGCGATATCTTTAATGACCGCCTGCATTTCTAGGTCACTGCCCTCAATAGCACCTCCTCCTCGTAGAAAAATTAGTACTTTATTTGGATCAGAAAGCGTCTTTAGATTTCGCTGTGCCGCCGTCTTCTTGGCCTCGCGAAATAGATCGATTGTGACCGTGATTTTTTTGACGTATTGTTTTGCGCCGGGGGAACCCATAAAACAAGGCAGACAACTGCATTGGACGATAAACTCATTCTCTGCGTAATATATCTGCCATATTTCTCGTAGTAGCCTAATGTGCTGTTTTTCTTTGGCAAACATGAACTTGGCGCAGTATGTCCCGTGGGCTTAGCCAATCATCATCATCTGCTTTATCGACCATAATTGGTGTAGACTTTTGGAGGCAGCAGAGAAGCTTCGCCTTGTATTCATTTATATGGGGTAGAGACATTGGATCAGCAATATTGAATGGTATTGCTCTAGATGCTCGTGCTTCATGGTGCTCGTCAATAGCACAAATCTGTGATATGGCGTTTTGCAGCTCAGTCCAAGGCTGACTGCAAATAGAGGAGTTATAGATAATAGCCATCGTAAATGTGTGATGATGGTGATCAAGCAGATCGCACCAAAAGTGAAGCGATGAATGGACTATTATAGAGAAGAAGAGGGGGAGACAAGGGAGACAAGGGAGACAAGGGAGATATGCTCTAGCACTTATAAACTCTATTGATTTTAAATGAAGTATTAATACAAAAACACACCATGGTAAGAAGTAAGCAAATACCCCTGCGAAAGGAAACTTGATTTTAGGTGAAATACAAAAAATTGCAATATAATTGGCTAATTATAACCAGGATTATAGATAACAGTGGTAGTAGGCGCCCGTGTGAAGAATAAGATTCTAACCTTCCTTCGCGGCCTGTCTTATTGTCTTAGTCTTCAAGGAAGCTATTTTCGCGGTCCCACCGAATCCGACCCCGTCCGAAATTTGCTGGAATACTTGAAGCACTGTCATTTCACGCAAGCTGATTATGGAATGTTACTGTACATGGGTCATATCTGCAGAAGGCTGATCTTAGAAATCGATCAGGGAGGCACAATTCCATAGAGAGGCTGATTATACATACAACTGCCATTCCTTTTGCAGCCACATACCGCCGCTGCTTGCGGCAGTCGGCCGCGGCTATATGAAATATTATTAGAGATTATACGATCCCATAACAGTAGTACCTTTTTTCTTTGGTTATAAATACAGTACCCCAGTCACAGCGCTAGATCTTCAATGTAGGAAACGCCTACAGTAAGCAGTCGTTTGTTTGCCTATTTCATCTCACCCTTCAACGCTTCTAAATATAGCTGAAACCAATAATTTAATCTGTCGCTGTAGCATATCAAATATTCGTCCCGTTGAAGACCAATACAGTACCCTACACCTTTTATGCTGTTTTTTTTTTCTTTTTTTTTTCACCTTTTTTTTTTTTTTTGCAACTGCAGGTCCAACACAGTATCCTATTAGAATCTATGCACGCCATATATAGTAGACAGATATAGAAGATGGGTATGGCTGGCTATTTTCCTACTAAATAGGAGAATCCAGAATCATTCCTACAAACTTTAGTCTACCGAAAAAAATATACGCCTCGTTCTCGAGCAAAGTCCATGGCATGAAAGCTATCCAAGTTGGATAGAAGCTTCTATTATCGACAACAATTTCTATTATTAGAAAAGCTTAGAACACCAAAGCTTTGTTCAACCTCAGAGGCTGATGCCGATGGCTCTTGCTCATGGAAACGTTTTGGAAAATCTTCTAAGAAGCAAAGGTCAAAAGTTTATCCGAGATACACAATTGAAGAAGCTGTGATAAACATATATCTAGCAAATCTTGCTCAGATGTGTCAAAGTAGGGTTTATACTATCGGTCGCAGACTTGTGGCCCATGATGATCGCCATGTTCTGTGCCCGCGAGCATTCATCGAATACATTGGTAACCCAAAACGCCGAACACAAACCCATACGACTCAATTAATCGAGAATATCAAGACAGCTCATGTGGTTTGTCTTAAGCCTGGGTTATTGCAGAATCGGGGCAAGGTATTGAAATGGCAAGCATGTATGGTTGTTTGGAGTAAACACAGAAAAGGATTTGAACCAATGCAGGCACAAGTGGTTCAGTCCCTGAACGGTGATTCAGATATCTCTGCAGCCTATTCAGAAACAGACCAACTCCCAGTTTATTCTAAAAAAGATCAGCCTCCAGATTATTGGGAAGAGGAGGCTCCAGAGAAGATGTATTCTTGATATATAGTTGTAAAGCATACCTTGTACTGATACAGTACGTTATAGAATTCACGAAAGATCTTGATTCAATTCTAATTCGATAAAATGGCACCTAGAAAGCAATAAGTGTATTTGCGACCTGGCAATTCCCCACTAATTTGCCCATTTATTCGCTTGGCTTAATCAAAGCTTGCTTTCGCAGACAGAGTTTTTGCATCTGCGGACTTCGAAGGCCTAGCAACATTATTCAAAGGGGATCAAGTAGTTTGATCAATAGATCTACTCAGTACTCCATACTTATAAACCAAATCTTCAGCTTCAGTTTCATGTTGGCGTAACAGTCCGACCATTATCGCTCAACGAAACTTGATCCCCTGGTAGCAGGAATGATTCAATTAATGTTTACTATCCCACTGGTGAATTTTCCATATCTTAACGCTAGTGTAGCCTTAAAGCTTACTCTGAGACCTTTTCGGCCACCCATAAGCAGTAACCAGTGGACCATATGGTCGAGCCCCTTTCTCATCATGTTCCTCTTGGAAATGTTCTGCAATTAGAGAGATAGCAAGTTGCGCACAATCCATACCATGTTCCCAGAAGAGTTTCAAGTCAGACGAATAGCCTTCGCAAAAGACTGTGATCTCAATCTCATCACCCCGATCACAGTAATCGACTTCGATATCCTTCCATCCGGCATCTTTGATCTCATTCAACAAACAAGAGGAGAATTTTCTCATTTTATCCAAAGAACCGCAAAAGAACTCAACAGTAGCTTGCGTTTCGCTCATGGTGGTAAGAACTTTGGTGAATAGGAATAATGAAAGCGACTCCTTCCAACAAATGGCGTTGTCCAGAAGAGAAAGTTCGGGATAGAGCTGTTTTGCTGAATTAAATAAAGCAGAGGAGGTTTAGAACAACCATAAATACGATAGATGGGGAAAGATAGTGTACATGCTCCACCTAAATCTTCGTTTCGGGAAGAGAGTGAGCTAGAAAATGTTGTTATACATAACGAAAAGATACATAATCACACTATCTAGATTCATATATTTATACAGTATCAGAAGTCTTTCTTTGCTTAAGTATACAGTAGCACTGTACGGTATTGTACTCAAAACATAGATACTACCTTGGCATGAAATACTGTATGCTATGGTCTTGTTTCACTTAAGTATAATTTGACTTACGCACTCCAAACACATTATGTAAACACATAACGTGTTTTAAACTCAATGTCCCCCCCTCCAAATGATCGTCAGGCTATCGGTCGTGAGCTATAATACGTCAGAAAATCGTTACAGTACTGTACTACCCCCCTACCAACAGCTCTCTCGTCCAGGACTGGAGAACGGCTGACGCTTCTGGATGAGAGTATGTGATGCATCATCAGCAATGAGCACTACAGTGTGGAGTACAGACCGCCGTGAGAGGAAGTCGCCAATAAGGGTAACCCTCCTTGGAACCATCTTCAGTCTCTACAAACAGTTTAACATCTTCTATCAACGCGGCATATATGTACAATACACCTGCGTCTGTCGACAGAATAGCCATATGGATTGATGAAAAGCCCTCGCCCCTATGCTGCAGTTTTATATTGTAGTAGAATACGAGATCGCGAACCAACACTCGCTTCAAGCCGAATGCGATTGCCATATAATATTAGTCCATTTCTAAAGACAGTACATCCTTATAAAGTACTAGAACGACTCCGGTCAGCTCATGCATTCTTTCGCTCACACCTCTTTCCAATTAAAGAATCTGGTTAATATATATAAGGATGTATGCATATGGGTACTGTATAATGCATGAATGAAAAGACCTCGCAAGTATTAAGTTATAATGGCAATACATGGAAAAGGGGAAGCTTTGTTTATTATCCAAATAATATGTCTTTTTTTCACGTGGATTTCAGTAGGTCTTCGGCTTTACCCAAGAACTCAAGTTCTAGATGGAAATAGATGGGAAGATTGCCTTAATGTACCTAGCTTTTGTATGTATAACAGCTCCATAATGCATATAATATTTACACTATGTTAGGTAGTCTAAGAAGACACTAGAGCTTTTATATGTCTAGCCCCGATCGTGTTCTCAGACTTATCCTAAGACTGAGAGGTCTCGTCAGTTTCCATTTTATTCAGATAGCTCTTACTTTTTATGTCGCTTCCTGTCTCCTCCTTGTCTCCTCCCTCGTTAGCCCTCTCACCAACATTGCTCAGGCTTGGTACCGGGCAGAATGGATGGGATATGGCCTTCCGGCACGGATGTTGGCTCCCAGTCGTAACACTGCCCATATTGGAAGGCTTTTGAGCCTGTAAAAGCGCAAAGTCGCCTGAATCAAAAAACGTCCTGTTCTACAGCCAATTTATAGGTCAGCTTGATCTATACTCAGTGGCAATAGCAAAAGCTAGGTGCGGGAATCACATGCCTCCAGCTGATGGCCAGGAAGATCTCGATTTGGCAATATTCCGTATATATTTTGGAGCTGCGCCTCCCTATTACGCTTCTTGACCTTGGGAAAATATTTCAGTTTCGGGGAGTCATCGAGAATGAGAAGAGGTGCTCACCTGGGAATCCTCTTCACTCTGGGGGTTCATCACAGGCTGTAGGATCTGTTGGTATTATGCGAAAAGGGAGGGATAGAATCATGTTTAGAGGAAGAAGGAACTAGGTATAGTCTCTGATTATTCTCATCGGCTTAATCGAATCAATCGCAGTCTCTCGCCTTAACTGGAATCCAGCACTTTTGATTGGTTCAGAGGTGATGTCATCATAGTCTTTTCCCTAGTGCATTCACTAATGCTTAAATTAGGATTTCCCTTATTGGCACTACATTGCCACTAGAGGCCTAGGCACACAGTCACCAGGCCTGGGTGGCGATACACGTCACTGCACAAGGTAGCCAGGCTTTGCCGCTATTTTAAGGTAGAATATATCCCATCACATTTTTGTCAAACACACGCACTCCCACGGGCTATTACCTAAGGTCCTTTTCCAATAACCTTTTTTCTTCAACAAAAAAAAAAAAAACCATAGCCCAGGCCTACTACATACAGGTACTTCTATATAATTTTTTGCTACTGTTATTATTGGAATGGATACGATATACCCACGACCATCTACCCTTAGAGAGATTCTCTTAAATGCCTCTCCACCGCCACGGGATTTACGTACCTTAAATGCCCATTTCTCCCAACATCATTGTGAAGAGACTCTCTAGTTTAATTAGGACGCTGAGAACTATGCTGTCTTCCTTAACCAGCCAGTGGGCGAGAGTCCTGCACAGCGCAATAGACATGTAATATTATCATAGCAAAAGCTAATACTATGTATTACTCCTTATGGGCCACGATATTTATCGTGAGCGGGATCACCTCTTGAATCTCCCGTGTGGACCTCCCCCCTAAGAAGTATTAGGAAAGGATTAGGAACCCGTGCTCTGCCCTACCTATAACAGTTTTGTTTTTCCATTATACAATCTGCAACCTTTATTAAGCTATAAATAGCGTGCTGTACTGTAGCTAAGAAAGAATAAAACTCGGAAGTGAGGAAGTGTCTATGACACCTTAAGAGCTAAGGTCTAATCATTAAATTACTCTTACTTAGAGTTAAGAATACATACCTGGTACATGAATATATGTATAAATATCCTTATAAATGACAGTTCTGGGCAGGCAGCGTACGAAAATTTCGCTCGATTGGCGGCGTACGCCTCCAGTGGAGAAATTGGACCCAGTGGTGCTGAAAATAATATTGCCCCATAACATCCCAGACGTATAGTCATAATGCTGTGCCTGCTATTTATTGAGCGTCAGTTGTGAAGGATGCACACTTTACGTTTAACTGTTTTTAGTGCCGTAGGCGGAATAATATTTGATGCGACAAGTTCTATAAGCATAGCTACATCGGTGCCTCTCCTAGGGCTTTCCATTCTAAATGGTGCATTAATCCCTATTTTCGTTGTTTTAGCCTTGACGATATTATTCACAATATCTGAGACGCCATTTATGGAGACAGGGAGAGGATGCAAGGCCCAGGTTGGCACGTTTGAACACCAGGGGCGCATTGCCACGTAGATTAGCCGTGAATAAATTTCCAGAAGCCTTGTCTTTGCCGCCAAGTTTATCAAGATATTTCTATTTGTTTTATAGTAGGTGGGCCTTTGGTGTTATAAGAATGTAATCGTCACAAAGTAAGCATCCGTAGCGCTCCGTCTACAGCAGACACGGGGTTCCCGCGAGACTAGGACTAGGTCGAATTCAGTGGGGCCGAGGAAATAGTTTTTTTGAAGGAGCTGAGACAATAAGGTGGGCGGCGAAGGAAGGTTAGAAGGTTGACGCTTATGAAAAAATGATATATGACCCATGGCGTGGTTGTAGGATCTTTCACGTAACCACTGTTACAAAAGCGCGGGATGAGAGGAAAAGACAAGAAGCTGAACAGGCCCACGAGAAGAGCCGAAAGGTTGCACGTCTAAAAGCAGAAAAACTGGGCAACAGAGGATTCAATGATCATGACGGGGAAGGCAACGAAGACGACATGATTCAGGATGATCCAGTCATCTTCCTATTCAAAGATCTTGAGGGAACTCCGGAAAAGGAAGTTCCCGCCGCAGAAGTTGAGCAATTCGCATCAAAGTACTATCGAAAAGATGGAATGAGTATCTACGACGTGATAGATCGCGAGCTGCAACCCTCTCATTGTTATGAAGATGTTATGAACGATAAGACCAAGACGGTCGTAATACATTCGAGACTACTCGAAGCCAAAGGGGCTCTCAAACGTCCATGGTCGGAGACAGACACCTGACGGAAAACTTGGCAGAGTGAACCAGAACTCTGGTTCATGTTTCCCTGGCCATAATTTTTCCTCTAACGATTACCCACGGGCGACGCGTGTACAAAAGCAGTAGTGACGCTTAGAGTATGCGCCCACGGCCTGAGTGGATTGTTTGGGCCTGTTCTCCGCCTGACCATTCAGTTCTAATGGTGTGAGTGGAAATTCAATCCGCCGTCGTTATAGGCCAAATCAGAGAGAGTGATTAGCTCTAAGTCAGCATCCTGAGCCTTGCCAAATCTGCCAAGTTGATGCGGCACAGTCCGGCACAGTCCCTAAAATTAGATGAATGATTAAAGTGCATAAATATTACTTCCGACACTTTGGAGGGTTGCGTTGCAGCTGTAACCTCGGAGTTACTAATTTTAGGACTACCGCCACCACAGGTTGGTCTTACACAAGCCAAGGCGCGATCAGTAACTCTGGCATTCCGCGTGGTGATATAAGGAACAAGGCCCGGACTCGCAAATTTCCTCCGCCACAGGAGCAGCATTCATCTTTAGGAAGAAGCAAAAACCAAATGATCTCTATTCACTTTCTACTCGGATCCTTCGGGACCGCATTGGCCTGCTCTTTTACTCCCCATGTCCACCTCGGGGTTCAGAGGAGTGCGGGTGTGAATACGACATTTACAATTCCCTTGTTAGACGACCAATGCTTACCCCTTCGCAAGCGAATGCTAAGTGGTGGTATGTGAAAATCTATTAAGAGATGGAGAGACAAGCTAACAGGAGAAACTGGCCAACATGTTCCATCCGCTGGCGTCAGGGCTTGGTTCGCCTCGAAGATCTTCTTCGATTCCACAGGATCCCCACTCACTGGTGCTGATCTTGTCTTCGCTCTGAACGCCATCTACCCTGGAGGCCTTTTCGCTGCACCGTTCACTCCACCAGCAGGATTAGGTTACCTTGACGCCCAAGCCGTCTTTGATAGCGTCGTCTGTGAAATGATTGCCCCCGGAGGAGCTACATTTTCGCTTGGTGGGCCCTTTCCGGATGAGGTCGTGTTTGCTGGTGGGAGGCCAATCTGGGTCGAGTCCTATGGCTGCTATATTGCTCCAATAGCGACAGAATTTTGAGATATTCTGAAGCCCACTAGTCGTTGAAGTAGTTATGCTTAAGGACTTCTCGTCTCCAATTCAAGCGACTCATTTCGAGATTTGATAATAAGTTGTTGTTTCTAACTCAAGCGACCTGAAGGAGATTTCCCGCATCGCGAATAGTTAAGTATGGATCGACGAGATTATTCTTGAGATGGATGAAAAAAGGAAAGAAAAGAAAGAAAAGAAAAGACTCTTTAGGAGATTAGGTTGCAAGGAAGGAAAGACACCTATCCTTTAAGGTCAAACCACTGCACGCCGAACCTTGTCCGCAACATCAACAATGCGTGCGACTCAGGGGTCCGTCACAGAAGACCTGAGCTGGGGAATGGCAAGAAGTTTGAGTGTTCTGGAGACAACTGGTCCACTTCCCCAGATTCTTGTGACTGCCGAACCTTATTTCCCCCGCACCTTGTCTAGGAGACCCAAACGCCAGATGAGCATCCAGTAAGAATGGGGAATGACTCATGCTTGCCGCCGCGTGGGACATCGACCTTTCTCGACTTGTCGTCGGACCGACCAAAAGCCCTTTTTCACAGTGATCGACTTCCTCGGAGCGACGCTCAACCAATCACCACCCTCCTCCACAGAGCTTTTGGGCGATGTCGGATCGACAAGCACTCCTCTGCTTGCGGGGGTTTGTGTTTGTGGGGGCGACGGCCCACACCAACCCTTGCGTGTGTGAACTTCGCGTCTTGTGCTTCGACAAAAGCCGGTATGGTCTGGTTTCCTAGATTCTGCATCCCGTGGTATGCCTTGGGGAGTAAGCTATCGGGTCAGTGGGAATCATACTTTTGAGTTTTGCAGTCACCGCACTAGCCCTTTCGGGATTTCACGGTCATAGCTCCAGCCAGCCAGCATTTAGTGGTCATCACGCTAAACTGAGTCTTAGAATTTCACGGTCACAGTACTAGCCTATAAGGATCTCGCGGTCAGCTCAGGGGCAAGCTCATTTCATGTAGTTGCTGGAACTTGCACACAGCCTGACTCAATCACCGTCTTACTATATCTTTCCCGCTATACCCGACATATAAAAAAAGCGTGGGCGACCTCGCAAACAGTATGCGAGAGGAGAAAGCAAGGCAAGATATCATCGCTAAATGCGCTCGAAAACAGCTTTAGACCTCTAAATCAACGCATGGAGATATCCGATTTCAAGTCTACAACGCCTAACCAATAGGAGCTTTGCAACCTTCATCCTCGCAGCAAAATCGTTCCTAGTTAACAAGCTGCCTCGATATTCTTGAAGATGTCGCTACCAGGGGGGCTTTCATCACATCCCCCCGATCGAGTTCCACTCTCACGGGGGGGTGCGTTAAATTGGAAATGTTTCAGCAATTGGGAAATACCTCTAGATATTAGCCTTATACTAAGAAAATAAAGTACTTTCTTGGCAGCTACAGTATAAATACATTTCTTTCATACAGTATACCTTTCTGACCAATGTTATTATACTATCTGCTTAGTAAATTTTTGGCAACTTTTTTCCCAATTGCTGACCCCCTTTCCAATTTAACGCACCCCCCGTGAGAGTGGAACTCGATCGAGGGGATGTGATGAAAGCCCCCCTAGTAGCTTATCAGGTCCACTTGAGACACCTCTCCCATCGACCTCAGATCGCAATATAAGCGACACCCTGGAGGCCTTAAACCGACTGCGTTCACTACTGATAGAAGGGGCTATGGTCGCATCGCCGTATTCGCAGCATTTCTACAATACGGCAAAGCCGCGCGGGGAAAGCGAGATCGTAACTCATCATGCACGACTAAATAGGCCTGATTCTACCTCGGATTCTTTTTTTAGGTCAAGCAGCGCGGGTGAAAAATTTTTTTTTTTTTTTACGGCGGGGTAGAATTTAATTTCAGCAATGTTAGCAGTGTTTAGAGAGCGAGAGAGGGAGAGCGAGAAAGAGCAATCTTAGAGCAATTTTGGGCGTGTTTCTGACGATAAAAGTCGGGGCAGAGATCTAGGCACGGTGATTGGCTTAAAAGTCAAGTGCGGCGCACTTCCGTTTTTTGGGGTCAGCTGATCTTCATCTACCTTAGGTTTTAAACAGTTGAGATATCATCAATGTAGGAGACAGCAGCGAGCAAGGAGCTGGCATACAGACAGACAGGCGGAACAGGTTTAGATCCGAAAATTTAGATTTCCTATAGTATAGATGAACATTTTATCCCATTCATGAGAGTTGGCTCTAGTATCAACTATTCTCACACGTTTAGGTCACCGACTCTACGGAGAAGTTTCCTTACTAGTACAAGATGAACTACTCTCCTAAGTCGTTTTACACCTCGGGCAGTACAGGGAAATGCATAAACTGGAGCGTCAACCTCGCCAGGCTCATTACACGACGTCCATCCCTTACCTCCCCGAATCATATCCATCATGAACTTCGGTGTAACATACTGTTTGGTGACGCTATTATTGTAATGATGCGATTTTACACCTTTGAAAACATCTATACAGGTATAGGAGTTTAGAAACTTGATTAGAAGGACGCTCAACTCTGACTGGTAACAATGATTTAACTTTCATTAGTCTCCTAACTGGTTGTCATGATTTGTGTGTGCTTCTCTTCGAGCATTGTGATTTGTACATCGGTAAGATTGCTAGAATTGCGCAGGAAGTCAAACAGAAAGATGAAGTCGTCCAACCTCTGAGCCATCTCGCTCGACAGGTCGGTGGGAGCATGTAAGATGACATCGGCAAGTGCATTTGTAATCTCGAATAATTTCTTCAGAATTCCTGAGCCATGCCGCTCGATGCTTTGCCTGCCAAGTTCAGCAACAACATGGCGTAGCTGTTTGGAGAGGCGCGCGGGAAACTGCAGGGACATTGCGCTCTCCTGAGTTGCTCCAGTCTCGGAGGCTAAGACGCAGTTGGAAATTGCCAATTGCCACAACAGCATAAGCAGCCACTGCCGAGTTATTACGATGTCTGCTCTTTGCAGATTAGTGAGACATGCGCCAGCGGTGAATAAATCTCGACTTGACGTGGGGCTTGATGCTGATGGTGACATGAAATCCTGGCTTGGCAGGCTCATGTCGTTGGTCTGGTGAATGTCTGATTCAATCCGATAGGCATCATCCAAATACTGCATCTTCTCCTCAATCCAAGCCGCTGAGACATGTGAGGAGGTAGAGGAGTTGCCATAGCTCAGCCATACCTGCATAAAGTCGTGATCCAGCACGCAGAATAGCTTAATAAGATAGTACCACCCTACATGGACGTTGATGGATACCGTGGGATCATGGCCAGACAGTGATATATTCTCCGGCAGCGGGCTTAGCGTTGTCGGATAATATGCTACCACCATGAGGAATCGCTCATGAATGAAGGCTTCCCAATACAAGCGGATGAGTCTTGACCGTTCCGATGGAGGGAGATGAGTGCCGTTCGAGTATCGGTGGGATCCGTCCTCAGCAACCAGGCGATCAACCTCAAGCAGCTGAATCATGGCAATGGCTTCTCGTAAGATGAGAAAGGCTTCGGGGTACTTTCCATCGGCCATCGCACAGATTTCAACGAAGATGGCAGACATGACTAGGCGTGCTGTCAAGAGGGGCTCGATCCTTGACGGAAGCTTGCTCATACAGTCCGCGATGACAGCGTTCCGTGCCTTTAAAGCCAGACCAATAAGTTGGCGTATGCGCGCGGAGTGCACAGGATCGGACTGCCAGTTTTCAGTCGTAAGATTCAACGTCACGGCAGCGTATGCGTAAACCAAGGCGTTATCGACACCATGTCCTGGCTGATGCATTACGTCGATGGATTGCAAGATCTCAGAGGGCAGGATGATGGGGTTCACATCGTAGACATAGAGTCTGTAGTCGTCGATCAATGCTCTAAAGAAGTCCGCCGAGAATGAGTCGCATTCGATGTTGGGGGGATATATCGTTGAAGCTACGTCCTGGCTCCCAGCAGTACGAATTGGCTCGTCATTGATGCGAGAATATCCATATTCCGCAGCCGGCTGGAGTCGGTGAGTGGTGGTGGATGCTTGTGTCGGGGCTGAAGAGTCTTTAAGACGCGAGATGACTGAGCCTCGCGCAATCCCAACACGCGACGTGTCTTTCGTTTTCGTTGGGTAAGCACATTTCAGGTCCAAGTGACTGCATTGGCGACAACGGTCGGGGTAACCGTTACACTTCACCCTGCGGAGTCGACAGCTCTCACAAGCGCGCCGAGTGCGCCCAGCCATGGACCGTCTTTGTTTGTGAGCACTACACGAGTCCTGGGGGATGAAGATCCAAGTCATGTCCCGATATTGCGGGTGGATGCATTGACGATGCAGAGGTCAGGTCGGGGCAGGTAAGGAGACGAGTGACGTTGCTGGTCGTACTCTTACCAGCTTTCGTTTTGCCTTTTTGCATATTGCGGGGTAAATATGCAGCACTTGCATAAGACGGTAAAGTTCCGCTTAGCTTTCAAGGGCGGTTTTGGTACGTGCTTACTTCGTACTGTAGTGCCGCATTGGCCGAATGGCAACTGCAATTACGTGGCGTTGAGTTCAGACAGTTCAAGCCACTTACGAGGAGAACAAAACCACGGCATTTCGCATCCACCGGGAAAACAGAGGGTCTCACCACGATGCCTGTGCCTGCCAAGTCAAACTCACCGAGTACCGGAGTTTGAGGTGTCTTGAAAGTCACCTTACAGCGCAAGGTGACTTCTAATGCAAGAGAAGAACAAGTGTTGATGGCCATTTTCTCTACGGAATGAAGATATAGCGAGCTTCGAGATCGTAAACAGTCACAAAAGGCTAGCCTTGAAATTGATAACAAACGCGACGTGTAGAAACCGAATTGTTATGCATCGCTATCGTAAAACTTGTATATAATCAGGATATACCGATCCATAGTTCCTATGGGCACATGTCGCCCATCTTTGAGAGCTACTGGGTTACTCTACCAGTCTATATGCAAGCTCCAGCGAGTGTTCAAATTTTAGTCGAGCGACTTGTGTACACTCTCGACGTGTTCCGTGGCCACCTTTTTGTCAAGAACCTCTGGGTTCAGCTCATCGACAGAAGCCGAAGCAAACTTTCTCGCAGGAGTCTTAGCCTCAAAGAGCACATCCAGTTCAGCAAAGGTGCGACCCATGGGTTCTGGCAGTCTGAAGTATGCCCAAACCATGGTCAAGAAGCAGGTACCCGCCCAGAAGAAGCCCGCCTTTGCACCCCAGTTCCAAGCTGTCGGGTTCAACATGTTAGGCGTGATGATAGTGGCCACAATACTGATCAGGTTGTAGAAGTTCCTTGCCAGGACCACGGACTTGGTACGGAGGCGATTGGATGGGAGCTCCGAGACCAACGTGTAGCAGACTGGTCCCACGGTGCAGTCATAGATGAAGGTATAAACCAAGAGAAGCGACCCAATGGCCCACTGGGCACCGACATTAGACTTGCCAGCAAGAGAAGTAAAACCAATTGCCAACAACGCAACAGTCATGCTGGCTTGGCCGACAAGGTAGATGGTGCGGCGGCCAGCACGGCTCATAAGGAACCAGGAGCACACAGTGCCGACACCGCCCAGACAGAACTGTCCGATGGTCATGGTGAAGGCATTGCTGACGGCAAGGCCTGCCTGCTGGTAGAAGTAACTCGAATAACCCATCAAAGGTGATCCAGACAAGACCTGAATCGCCCAGCACATGCAAACAATCTCGGTTCGGCGGAGATCGATGCCCTTGAAGCAATCGAAATACGTTGTGCCCTCAGAGACGGCCTTGTTGTGTTCATCGGTGTAGATGATCATGGCTACCGTTTCCTCAATGTTATGCGCAGCATCGGCATCGCGGGTGCACAGACGAGCGAGGGAGCGCTTGGCGTCTTCGATGCGTCCATGTCGTACCAGCCACCAGGGCGACTCGGGGATGAAGAAGATTCCAACGAAAAGCGGGACGGGCCAGAACCTGCGTCGCAAGTTGTTAGTGTACAGTGTCTTGCAGACCAGGCATGTCATGTGCTGTCGTGACTTACCATTGGAGGGCGACGGGAATCTTGTAACCCCAGACGTCATGACGATTGACGAGACCACGCAGGATACCCGAGGCAATAATCTGGCCAATGACCCAGCAAAGGTTGACATAGGTGGTGAGGTAGGCTCTGAGTTGGGTCGGAACCACTTCAGCAGCGTATGTGCAGGCGAGGGACTGGAAGCAGCCAAATGGCATACCAAGCAGAATCTGCCCGCACATGAACATGGCAATGTTATAGGCGAAAAAGGGGATGAAGATCAGTCCAGCAATCATGACCAGTCCTCCCATCATAGTCTTTCGATATCCGATCCGATCAGCGACGTAGCCGCTCACGAAGAGACCAATGATTTGTCCAACAAGTGAACCCATTGTGAGAGCCGTCTGCCACGCGGCTGTAAGTTCATAAGTCCCGTCCTGCTGGAGGGTTCCGAATCTTTGGGTAAAGGAGGGATATCCAATGAGACTGCCCAAGAGAATCAAGTCGAAGCCTTCCATGATAATGGCTGTGGATAGCACGACGGACCAGAAAACACCCTTGCGGTACGTTTTCAAGGACTTGAGAAAGCCCATCTCGTGTTCTCGCTGCGTAGCTTTGGCAGCATCTTGAATGTTGACGAATGCGGCGTCGTTGACAGCGTTGACTGTCTCGACGTCCACCATAGACTGTTTGATGGTGGACATCTTGTCCGTTGTCCTGGAGCAATAGGCCCAGGCTTAGGCAATGAGGGTTGCAATTCGATGATGAGATGAGAGAGGAGAAGTGATTTGCTTGCTGATGAGGTAGGTAGAGATGAGATGGAGCTCGTCATATATATAGATTTGAGACAGGTGTAGCAAGTATTGAAGTGGTTGACGTCGAACGATGTGGTTAAGTCTGGGCTTCGGTCGTCCAAGACCATGCTCAACGATCTCGGTCCGACGTTGTGCCAATGAGATTGCACGACGAAGGTGGTCCACTGGCTACCTTAGACATAACCTGGGGGATCACTAAGGTCTGGGGCATTGGGGCATTGGGGCGATATTTTCTTCCCCAGACTATTCCCCAGACCAAACGGGCGTTCCTTCTACTACTAACCCCGGCCCCGGCGTTTGCCGACAAAGATGAAGTCGTTCCCAAGAAGATTCGCGCAAGAGAAGGAGTTTGACGGGGAGAAGAAGGATAATCCGAGAGCTGCCTCGACTCGAAACTACACGGAGGAATGAAAAGGCGCACCCTGTATAGAGCAGAGTATAAGCTTTCTGTCAATCATGTGGTCCAAGTCAATGAATCTGCCCACTGGCCATAGACTTGTTCAGGGTGACAAGCTCAAGGTCGTGGATATGGGCATGGGCCCAACAAGGATCAGCAGGAGTGAGCGAGAAACTTGGACGAAGTCGAATCGAGAGTTTCAGCACGACTCTGGGCAATCTGGGTAAGGGCATAAGGGTGCTTCCCCTACTCGGCGAAAAAGTGATATATGAGGGGAAACGGTTCCGCTATCAGATTGTACCTCATCTCAACTACATATCTGCAGCCTTTTGGCTGGTATCTCCGGTAGACATCACACAGCTCGCCACTCGTTGGTGGCGCATCTGGGCAATTCTAGAGCGTACCTGTACACTCGCTAGTGTTGGTGATTGTAGAATAAGCGTAGAACTAGCTGCCGAATTTCACTCTCGGACACGAGGCCTCGGGGCCAAGGCGGGGGATCATCTGGGGACATGACTTGGAAGCGATCCGAGAAGAGCAGGTTGCGGCTTTGATGCTTCCCATACCACGGACATGAACGAACTTAGTGCGGGGGTGTCCGCGTCCCGTACGGAGCCGAGTACATTGCAGAGGACCGTAATGAGGCAGGTGTTTAAGAGGCGGGCAGTCCTGGGATGGTAATAGGTGGCTGTCCCCGCAACTAGTTCGCGCCACCGAACTAGCGAGAGAATGATCATGTGTCTCACTGGCTCATCCCCAGTTGCCCAGCAAATCTCTTGCTCCTCATCTCGGACCGACCGCAGTCTCTCCAAAATCCGTGCATGGCTCCAGAACTCGGAGCGAGTTGGGCCCAATCATAAATGCGCCGGTGATCGACAAACTCGGAGCGAGCAGTAGCCAATTGAAGGCTGAGCTTTGATGAACGAAGCATGCATCATGACCATGAGATTGGAGCCTTGTATGAAGCAGTCGAGGATAAAGGAACAAGGCGTCGAGGCCCTCCATTGAAGTCGACCTGCTCATTCCTCCATCAAACCCTGTTTCTTGCTTCCCTAATTTCACACATCTCGCCAAACCTTTTTGCAATCACATCTTTCACATCCTTCACATTTTCAAGCCGCCATGTCTCCCAGCGCCGAGTCAATTGGTAGGGTGGACTCCCAACCCACCGAGCACAGGTGGTGGAAGGAGGGCGTGATATACCAAGTCTACCCAGCAAGCTTCATGGATGCAAATGGCGACGGTCTAGGTGACATCCGTGGCATCATCTCGAAGCTGGACTACATCAAGTCGCTCGGGGCCACCACTGTTTGGATCTGCCCGCACTACGACAGCCCTCAAATCGATCTAGGGTACGACATTGCAGACTACGAGTCTGTGTACCCTCCATATGGAACCCTCAAGGATATGGACGACCTCATCGCAGGCTGCCATGCCCGTGGCTTAAGGATCATTGTCGACCTGGTTATTAATCACACCTCAGATCAGCATAAGTGGTTTAAGGAGTCTCGCTCATCTAAAGATAGTCTAAAGCGAGACTGGTATATCTGGCGGCCAGCCAAGTACGACGCTCAAGGAAACCGACAGCCACCAAACAACTGGCGCTCAAATTTCAGTACCGCCGCTTGGACCTGGGATGAGCACACCCAAGAGTACTACCTCCATCTATTCTGCCCCGAGCAGCCCGACCTGAACTGGGAGAATCCCGAGACTCGCAAAGCCATCTATGCTACCGCCATCGAGTTCTGGTTGAAACGTGGCGTGGACGGCTTCCGCGTGGATACTGTCAACATGTATAGCAAGCCAGAAGGACTCCCTGACGCCCCCATCCTGAATCCCGACGCAGAACATCAGGTGGCTGCTAGCCTGTACTGCAATGGGCCCCGAATGTCAGAATACCTCTCAGAGATGAACCACGTAATGTCTCCGTACGACACGATGACGGTGGGCGAATGCCCAGCTACCCCCGATCGAAACCGAGTCATACAATACGTCTCAGCTGCTTCCAAGCAATTGAACATGGTGTTCCAGTTTGATGTTGTGGATGTTGGGCAAGGCAAGGAGACCAAATACAACACCGTTCCCTTCAACTGGAAATTGCCCGAACTCAAGCAGGCTATCAACAGCAGCCAGAGCCTCATCGTTGGCGCCGACGCATGGACAACATCCTTCATGGAGAACCACGATCAGGCAAGATCCATCAGCAGATTCGCGTCCGACGCCCCCGAGTTCCGTGTCCAGTCAGGCAAGATGCTCGCCATGCTCAACGCGACATTGTCAGGAACGCTTTTCATCTACCAGGGACAAGAGATTGGGATGATCAACATGCCCGAGAGCTGGCCCGTCTCGGAGTACAAGGATGTAGAGTCGAGCAACTTTTATAACTCGGTTGCACGTGCGACAAACAACGACCCCAAAGCCCTGGCAAAGGCAAAGGCGGCTATTCAGCACCTCTCCCGAGATCACGCCCGATATCCCATGTGCTGGGACTCAACACCTCAGGGAGGGTACTCTTCCAACACAGAAACTTGGATGCGTGTGCACGACCTTGCAGGCGAGATCAACGTCGCACAGCAAGAAAGCGACCCGAACAGCGTCCTGGCTTTCTGGAGATTGATGTTGCAGATGCGCAAACAACACGCAGCAGCTCTGGTGCACGGATACTACGAGATTATCGATTTTGAAGATGAGATGGTCTTCTCCTACTGGAAGAAGGGAAGAGGTGAAACGGCCTTGGTAGTACTGAATTTCACCTCGCAAGAGCAGCCGTGGACCATGCCACCCAGCTGGCAAAAGTTGGGACTAGAATTAGTTGTATCTACCCAGGGAAAGACAAAGGATGTACCTGATGCTCTTCAGGCTTTTGAGGGCCGAGTGTATATCAAAAATCACTAAATAGAGTGAGATAGATATAGATAACTAGATGGAACCGGTTTCCGTCCTCTTGAGCATCATCATGAACGCTGCACGAATGCATGATTTCATGGGAGTAACATGTACAGCTGCAGATCAGTTTGGAGCTGAATGCAGTCAGAAATCTTATGGCTTCCCCTCATTCCGTGAACAGCTGAAGGTGTCGCACACTATAACAGTCTAAATTGTCCTACATTCACTGTGGGGCCTCACTTTTGGGTGCTTGGCCGATTTAGATTGTTCGACAGAAGGAGTCGAAGTGGTGTGTGTATACCACGCATGGATGGTCAGATGTATACTTTTCGATTGTGAACATGGGCATGAAAAATGATGACAAATGTGCGTGCATCACAATAATTGACATATGCAAGCCTCCAGGTCGGCAACTATGTTCACTTTTCTCGAACATGATGGTTGAATCATTGATCATTGGCTGCGGACAAACGGACGAACTCTACGGAGCCTGGGATCAGCTTTCAAAAAGGAGCCTGGTCATTGAAAAGTATCGCCAGATTGGGATGCAAGGTTCCAGAGCTACCACCACCCGTGTAGATCAATGTCTGCCCAGTGCCTGTGGCTGGCTGATATCTCACTCGCTGGTGGCAGCTTCAGAGGCTATTTGGTGTTCTTGAGATGAGAGGCTCCTGGCCCTGCAGTTGCCATCCACCAGGGCACCGTTATTCTCCCTGTGCAATTTGTTATCCTCCCTGTATGATATCCACATTAGGAAGTGATCGCTGTACAGGGCGGATAACAAAACCTACAGTGAGAATAAGGGTGCCCGGCTTCCTGTCCACTTTTATGGGTACATTTGGGTGTCCATAATCGAGCAGAGCCGAAAAATGGCCCAGGGTGAAGAGGAACAAAACTAAACGCAAGGACACCTCGGCCTTTGCAATTGCTGGTGGCCCCCCCAACCTCGGGCTTCTCTCCGACAGCAGAACACAGGACTCACAACTCATATTCATATGATTTGGTTGCATTGAGAAAGTCCACCTAAGTCAAAAAGTGCCGAATGCTTGTTTGGAATGGATCTTGCACTTTCCAGGGTGGCTGTGCATCAGAAGAATGAGAAAGTGTACCAAAACATCGAGGGCATAGATTATGTTTCGTCAACTCATCCGAACAAGCTCATTCTTAGATTCGATCTGGCCCCGTCAGGAGACTATTTAAAGACGATAAGCACAAAGTCTAGCGAATGATGCACAGCTATCATATGAGAATAAGCCAGCCAGTTTGTAAGGCTGTAAGCTATCTTAATTTCACCCACTTTTGAGAGCGTGGTTTCAAGTTGGCAAGTCACCGTTGATGTAAGGCAGTTGAGAATCAATTTGATCTAGCTTTTCAAATCAGCACTGATGCCAGCAAACCTTTCTTCTTTTACACATTACTCTACATCGTTGGAATATTTAGGAGGACCCAATCCACACCCGTCCTTCATATGCCCTGAGGTTACCCTCAACTAAATCGCCGTAAGTGCTTAGATACCCGCCTTTCTCAGCGCCTTCAATTGAGGGCGGGCCTTGGACGGGTTGCTCTGCGCCCGAGAAATTCAACGCCACAATAGCCTTTCTTCTAGCGCTGTGCTTCTCGTAGATGAGCACATTCAAATCTTTGTCTTGTACTGCCTTGTAGATGCCGTGCACAAGGAGATCGGCGTGCTCTTTCCGGAAGCGCAGCATCTTTTTCCAGAAGGACCGGACAGAGTTCTCGTCCGAGAGTTGGTTCTCGACATTGACGAGCGCATAGTTGTCATGAACTCTCATCCATGGCTTCTCGCCGTTTGTGAAGCCAGCATTGGGGGACGCGTCCCAGCTCATAGGAATGCGACTGTGATCTCGAGCCAGGCATTGCAGCCCAGCAAACGCGCGGGCCAGAGCCTTTGGGTCTCCTCCGGTTTTGGCCTTGACACCTTCGTAGAAGTCGATGCTTGCGACGTCCTTGTATTCCTCCATAGACCACTCCTTTGGAGCGTTGGTCACCCCTATCTCCTGGCCTTGATAGATGAGAATTGTGCCAGATAAGGTCGCCTGGAACATGGCCAGAAGCTTTGCGCTCCTCACGCGGGACTCGTCGGTGAGGTCGCTGCCCCAACGTGATACGGACCTCGGCTGGTCATGGTTCTCGAGGTAAGTCGTGACCCAGCCATCTGAATCTGCCAAAATCCCCTGAATAGAAGCAACAGCTGATGCCACAGCGGGCAGCGTCAAGGCATCCTCTGGCCCAATATTATACTTGTTTGCAACATCCGGGCCAAAGCCAACATTGACAAGATCGAACTGGATAGCCATATCGAGCTGTTTGGCCGCGGCTGAGACATACTTCCGCACGTTGCTAGTGGGACCTAGCTCGCCCATCGTCATTGTAGCGCCATACTGGGCGAAGATGGCGTTCATTTCGCCCAAGAACTCGTGGATTCGAGGGCCGTTGGATACTTGCCCCTCGGGAAATTGATACTCGGACGTTGGGTCCGTGAAGGGGGCATCGGGCAGCCCAGGAACCTTGCTGTACAAGTTGACCGTGTCAACTCGGAAGCCATCGACACCCTTTCGAAGCCAAAAGTGCATCGACGTCTCGTATATAGCTTTACGAGTCTCTTCGTTCTCCCAGTTCAAGTCAGGCTGTTCACGAGCGAACAGATGGAGGTAATACTCTTGACTTCCCTCGTCCCACTCCCAGGCAGAGCCGCCGAAATGACTACTCCAGTTGTTGGGAGGCCTGCGGTTGCCCTGGGCGTCGTGTCGAGCGGGACGCCAGATGTACCAGTCGCGCTTAGGGCTGTCTTTGGATGAGCGTGACTCCTTGAACCAAGCATGCTCGTCCGAGGTGTGGTTGATGACCAGATCGAGCAATAGCTTCATCCCGCGCTCGTGGCAAGCGACAATAATAGCGTCCATGTCCTCAACAGTTCCGTAAGGGGGATAGACATTCTCATAGTCCGAGATATCATAGCCCATGTCCTTCTGGGGGCTGTTGTACATGGGACAAATCCAAATTGCGTCTGCCCCAGTATCTTTGATGTAATCGATGCGAGATAAGACACCCGGTAGATCGCCGATGCCGTCTCCATTTGAGTCTTGAAAGCTGGCGGGATATACTTGGTAGATACTGGCTTCCTTCCACCACGGATGCGTGCTTCCAGCCATGGTCGATATATTGAGGTCTGGCATTAAGCGAGAAGACTTGGTGTTTGTGCAAATGGGGCTCGACAAAGGTATTGTAGGTATGGAACAATCAGGAAGTGCTAATAGGAAAGTAAAGGCTTTGGAAGCTTCGGATGAGAGCAATCGTTCTGAGGATCATGTCGAGATTCTCGCCGTCTTTATAGCACTCAACGCAACAACTGGCACCCTCAGTGGGAGTCAATGCTGCCTTTCAGGAACCAGGGACCCCATATGTCGGCCCGGGGCAGAGCTAAATATGCGCATGACCATCGCTCAGAACTTGGGCACAGACTGTGATTGGATTGTGCATACTAGTCTAGGTGCCAGGGACGTTCGTCTTTTTGGCACGCCAGATTGCAAATAGCGCCGGAAACATCTTGATGTCCAACCCCGCAAACCCCGCAACTCGAGGCCCGTTTCTCTAGTGGTAGAATTATTGGAGCTGATCTGGTATTTTCCGAATCAGATTAGCTCCAGGTGACAAAAGCCCGCTCCATAAATCGGCCCGACAAGTGGGCATCCGGAGCACACAGCTAGGTCTGCCATGGATTGATCCGCTATACCAAGTTAGCAGCGAGAAGTCAACAGTGTTTGTCAGACAAAGGACTCAAGGTGTGCGCAATAAGGTCTTGGCTTCTCAAAACTAAGGATGGCTGCAGTCGAT
Source organism: Trichoderma gamsii (assembly GCF_001481775.2). NCBI lineage: Eukaryota > Fungi > Ascomycota > Sordariomycetes > Hypocreales > Hypocreaceae > Trichoderma > Trichoderma gamsii. Next base: position 25,629 of record NW_020171418.1, on the reverse strand, counting down.
CCTGAGTCTTTTCCCTTACAAACCTTGTCCAGGATCATATTGGATCCCTCCTTACTTTCCTGACGTACCCGGAATGTCGTCTCAGCAACGCAGATCTCGCGCTTGTAATGAGTGCCGGCGTCGTAAGGTCCGCTGTCCCGGCCATCAACCCTGCCATCGATGCGAGAAACAGGGCTTACCATGCACCTACCAAAATGCCCTTACCGCTGCTGCTAGTCGTTCACGTCTTGGAGCCGCCGCCCGAGGCACCAGGATCGCGTCATCTCGAGAACCGTCCCAAGAGAAGCCTTCTACATCAACATCACAATCGCCCACGCTGTTTCCTCCTGTCCTGAGAAGTAGTTCTCTCGGAGCGTCTGAATTTTCAGTACCCTTGGAACCCGAGGCCTTCAACAGCATGATCCTTGAGTTCATGGATTATATGTACCCCGTGTGTCCCATCCTGGAAGAGGATGAGCTTCGTGCCAACATCCGCCAGATGCATGTTGACAATGATGCGGCGGCATTGGTCTATGCATTTTCCGGCATGGGATTCTTCATTAGGCAGTTGTCCAAGCCATGGCAGCCTGACTGCTACAGACAGACAGCAGAGATGGTGGCCCTCGCTCTCGACCACCATCGCCCTCTCAGGTTTGGTTCTGAACCAAAGTTGAACCGGATCATTGGCTGTATATTTATACAGATGTGCCTACTAGTCACCCGCCGGCTAGACATGGCATTCTTCTACCTTCGAGAGGCCATTTCCCTTATGCTCATGCGTAGTCTTGACGACTTTCTGGGAGAGCGGGAGGTCAATCCTCTTGAACGGGGACACCGCGAGCGTATTTACTGGGTGTGCTTCATTCATGAACGAGTCCTGGCACTTGAAGGTTCAACGACCGTTTGTCTCGACCCCTTACCGTCCCTGCCAGATGTGGCAGACGCAGCTCAAGACTCTGTTGAGCGGGGCTTCAATCACATAATCGAGACTTATGCCGTTGTCGACAAAGACTTTGTCAGATTCTGGACAGGGGACCGGTCTTTGATGACAGCCAAATGGATCCAGGCCAAACACGAGCAGTTAGCTGGCCCGTCTGGGGAGCTCGAAATTACCATGCTTCTTCCTATACAGCAAGTTGACTTGATCATCTCGCGTCAGTGGCTACGAACTGTAACCTGGCAGATGGCAATGTCTAAAATGCTGCTATCCTCCCAAACCGGTCAGCCTGAGGGCCTTTCGCTGTTCATGCCCCTACGACTCTCAAAGCAGCTCAAAGTATGCCTAGCCGCACTGTCCCATCACAGCATTGCAGTTTACAATGTTGGACTCGTCCCCAAACTTTTTGAGATCACCACCACTGTTGCCGATCTGGTCTTGGCGTTGCCACCGAGAGACTGCGCCGAAGAAATCCGATCGAGGATACAAGATCTCTTACTCACGAAGCAGTTCTTGTTGGGCCTCGTTCATGTTAAGCCAAACAATCGCAAAATCCTCCAGGAAAAGATGGGTGATATTATCAATCGCCTCTACGGTGACTCAAGGCTAGCTTGAGGTTCTCCAAGGAGAGTTATTGGCCAGGGTAAAAGCGGATAAGAGAGCATTCGAGATGCATAGGAATGCCTTCAATATCTGAGCTGACACGCAATTGTGGACTTTCTTGTTTCGGTGATACACAGCCTTGGGAGTGTATTGGAGCAGAACTTACTAGGGCGGTATGAGATTCGACAGAATATCAAAATCTAGATCCTCGCCTTGAAATAATCTTAATGGAAGAACTGTTATCGAAGACGTTAAAGAACTCTCAGATGCAATAGAGAATTTGTTACCATGGGAGCATGCACTGTGAGGTCTACCACCACGCAGAAGCACACCACTAGAGATGCGGCTGAGAAAAGAATCGTTACAAACAGTTACCCGTCGAATTAAGAACTCTAAGGCCTGAATAATGAAGAAGGAACAAACGCCCGAACCATCCTCTGCGGGTTGTCTAGACGGCCCGATAGTCAATGTTTCAAATCTTTGTTTCTCAATAATAACTCGTGTCTTCTGTGGCTAATTTTCAATGTAGGTCGAGTAACCAAAGCCCAGCGAAGCATAGTGTGTGCTATGATGCAAGATACAAAGGGGTTGGATATAGAGTTGAACCCTAACCAAGAAGAACACTCATTATGGAGCCATTTAGGGTCAGGATTAGGCCAATGTCGGGTGGGACTTAGTGAAATTCAGACAAGCCATCAAAAGTGGTTCAATTATATATTGCAGACTAACGACAATGATGCATGCGCCAAAAAGAAGGCAGATGATGGCAATAGTAGTAATAAATATATTCCAAAAGACTATACTCTTTTATCTCATTATCTCCCTCTTTTATTCTCAATCAAATGGTCAATTCAATGACAAAAGAAGATGGCCGGGCAGTAGGTCATAAGGTAGCTGTCCCAGGTTCATTAATACCCTTGTTAGGTGGCGGAGGGAATGGACTAATATTGTGACGATCGAGGTTATTCCTGGTTTAGATAAGCCTTGGTCGAAGGGGCTTGTCTGCAGGATGCATCGGAGCGTTGATCTAAGCAATAGGCGCAAGGTAACCTGTCACGTCTGATAATAGTGAATCGAGTAGATTCAGGTAATCAAGTTGTATTGATAGCTATTGTCTAAGAGAGTGAACATTACCTGTTCCTATATACTATATGTCTATATAAGTGATCGTAGTGACCGATGTTCGGTCGTGTCGGTTCCTGCTCGAACTGATCGAGGCTCGATCTGTTCGGTCGGTTCTTTATTGGCTATCTGGTCCTGGCTTCATCCGCTCTGGACCCACTTAGTGTCATGCGGCGGCCAGGTCCCAGGTCGTGACAATTCGTCCTCAGCAAAATTGATTATTATCCTTTTCTCTTACATAATTCTTTTTTTCTTGAAATGCATTACTAAATCTATTTATTCCTTGAATAAATTTTCCTCTTTTAATATAATGATTTTACAAACCATTTGATCAAATAAAGCTATAAACTATTTATCCTATAAAGATTTTCTATTTGAAGCCTGAGTCAGGTATTTTGACAGTCCCAGTGGGACAGATCTCGGCCCGTTCCTCTGCCCCTGAAAACAAGGGACAAATTCAGGCTTTTTGGCTGGGTGTGTGTTTTCCCCTCTAATAAATTATAACTCTCCTTTCCTTTGTTTTACTTAAATATATTATACTTATAATTTTACTTTCTTTCCTATTTCTCTTGCTTTATTTACTCTTTAACTTTTACTTGATATTTATGAACCTTAATTACCTTATGCCTCTTTTATCAGCCCTTACCTTCCTTATATTCTTAACTTTCCTTAATCTTATTATTTTAATTTTCATATATGTCACGACCCAAGTCTAACAGAACGGTCACGTGAGGCGTTACGGGTATCCCCACTAATTTCTAACCAATAAGGTCTTGGAGCGCTGGTGCGACAGCGCCTCCCTGCGAACATGCAAACATGCGAACATGCAGACCCCGTAACCACGTAGTATATAGACCAACCCAATTCCCTCATTAGATATCTAGCCTAGCTCTTCAGCTATCAATCACAACTGGTTACTGCAATTACTATTATACATCACCTAACGTAACACTATGACCCGCTCATCGTGTAAGCTCTGACCTGCCTGCCAACATAAACCAATCACGACCCCGGTTTATCCCTTGGGAATACCCGTTTCGTTACACTCAGCTGAGTATGGAAATATAATAGAGTGGTTGTCTGCGTAAGGCTCTGTATCCCCCCAGTTAATAGTTCCATCCTCATTACAATAAAATCCCTGACCGATCAGCTCCGTCTTAAAAACCTTACCCATCTCTATATTCATATACGAGATTGCCGCCTCCTCTGGGTGCTGAAGAAGGTACTCGAGTGAGGTGCTAAGCATCGACGCCGGTAGGACCTCCTATAGTACTGAGTTCCACTTAGGGTTTAGGTTCAGGCTCATCTTCGAGTTATATCTACTGAAATCAGTAGCACATATAAGCTTAATATTATTGTTATTGCTTCTGCAGCTGTTGTTATCGTTATTATTTTCGTGAAGCTCGACCGTATTCCATCTTTGAGTTGTATACCAATCTGAATAACACTTTGGCCATAGAGAAGGGCCAGGAAGCATAATAGAGGTTAAGAAGATTGCATCACCGCATAGCAAGCCGCTACAAATCCCTGCTGTCCCTCTAGCTGAGGCACAATCCAGCTTATACATCCATCTCTAGTAACAAAGGAAATTCGGCAGGAATGCTATCGGCAGGAATGCCATCGGCAGTTTCATTATGCCAATCCGCTTTATATTGGCTCTTGTCCATAGCGAATGATAAGAGAAGTAACCAAAGCGTAATAGTTTCTCTTCCCATTCCCTGGTCCCAATATCTCAAGGGATATTGATATCGGAGCAAGAGCTTATCTAGACCATCTCCTGCTAATAAGATAGTATGCCCTTTCGATATCATCGCCTTAATTCATCCCTCATATTCAGGAATGTCCCTATAAATGTTAAGGTATCGGCAGAGAGTTGTGCCCGGTAGTTGCCATCTCAATCCAGTGACAGATAAGAAGACGGATGCGTCGGTTGCTGAGATACGGTGCAAGATCGATTTTAAGATAGGGTATAGTGCTATGCATGATGACCAAAGCTGGCACAAATGTCGGTTGGGGTTAGAGTCCATTTCTTATTCCTAGGAAATTTTTAGAGGAGAAGAGGATATGCGAGCTCGAGCGCTGATTAGTTCCAAGCTGTAAATTGGAAGGCTTGTAATATGACCTAGACTGTTCCTATAAGTATCTAGAAAGTTCCCGAACAAAAATGGCATTAATTGGGGTGAGAGCATCAACCAGCAATGGATACTGATAATAGTGCGCGTTCGGCGGAATTCCCGGCGCATGTATTGCTTTTGTTCCTATTTCTCATGAGCCTTTATTCATCCTGGCCTTCTATTGGCTATTTGCGACCGTGATTAGCAGAAAAGTAGCTATGTGGAATCGTGAACCAGAGGGGATTGCTTAAAATAGAAACCCGATTGTGAAAGGAACCAATGGGAAAGCCCCTATAGTTGGACTCCGGCTTATCGCAGGATAACGAAGCTGAGCTGCTGGCGAGATCTAGCAAGGGTGATAGAAGAAGAATTGGGAAGGCGAGACGGTTTATCAATAATGGATGGTCGATATAGGGGCCCCGGGGGGGGGGGGGGGGGGGTTCACCCCCAGGGGGGTTTACGTACTAA
>NW_020171418.1:0-20398 GCF_001481775.2 Trichoderma gamsii | reverse complement strand
AGAGAAAGTGTGATATCTATTTGGAATAGGTTGATTAATGAGTATAGGAATAGGCTTGAGCATAGGTGGGATAGGGGGATGGGCTTGTGATAGGGGGGGGGGGGGGGGGGGGGGGTTCACACCCAGAGGGGTTTACGTACTAACTAGCGATGTATGACCTACAAAATTCGCAGCCTCTTAAAGAGGTTCCAGACCGCAATCACATGGCTCCGCTAATATTACCTACAGTGCTGGCCACCCCTGAAGTTGGTTGCCTTCTAAGAGAGAGCCTCACCGGCAGCGGCAGCGTAAACTTTCTTATTCTCTTTCCCCGCGCTCCGTTGTCAGCTGGACGGCCTGCAACTGGTCATGCAATGAGGCTCTCTGCAGAGTCTACTGAAGTTGTTGTCCCTAAATATCAAAGCTTTCGTTACGTGTATACGTCGTAGTCTAATGCGGAGTCGGGGATATATTATGTACCCAGGAGTGACAGCGAAAAGAAGTTTCATGAGTGTAGGGGATCAATAATCTCTCGTGTCTTGGAGGGCACGATCATGCATAAGCGAGGCACATTTCAGGAAAAGCTCTCCGGGGAGGATGGCCGAGGCGACGGCCAAGGTGCATGATATCAAGAGAAAAGGGGGGAGGGGTGATGCTAAGGACAAGGCAGCACACCAACACCCACCAGGTTGTTTTCAGCTAGTCAAGGGTGATGGCATAATGAAGCCGGTAGCATTACAGTAAGGCTTTCATGGACTGTCACTTCTGGCCCATGCATTCTAAGGGGCTCATATTCATGCTCTCCTCCTTGTTAAAGCCGCTTCAGGATGCAACCTCATGACAAATTCGTTGCCACCTCCGTGGAACTGTAATTTTTCATGCGCAATCCATATGTAGGCGGTGGACTTTCCTGGATTGGTCCTTGCCTTTGATCGGGGGGGGGATCCTGTGTGCTGAGTGAACCATCCTACCCCTAAATTTGCCACATGTTGAAGCTTTCCCGATTGCCAATGCCACTCACAAGAGGCACCATTCATGCGTTTCCTAGTCAGACGCTTCACATCTCCTGAATCTGAGACCCCGATTGCCCCGTCATTCCTATGCGAGTCTGAATATTCGGCCAACGCCGTCCTACCGCGCCCTCTCTTAGTCCAACGGCTAAACCGGCAGTTCCCTGTCGTTGCAGTCACAGCGGCCGCAAGTCTCAGTTGAAGCCACGAGGCACATAATCTGCCTCACTAACATGACTCATGGCGGATTTTCTCGGGGAGGGTGGTATGAATCAAGAAGTTGCCTACTAGTCGTGGGTTCGGCCGCCCCTTAGCTATCCTAGGTGTCACTTTAGTAAAGCTCGCTGATCTCAGAGGGGGAGAATTCATAGCATAATCTAAATTCAAGACGATGCAATTCAACTAATCTCAGTATCCTTACAAGCAGAAATTTTATATGGTAGAACGAAGAGCAAAATTTGTCTGTTAATTGAGTCTTAATGCGTCAGGGGGTGTAAGAAAGCATCCCTGCGAGTAGTTCCAATTTTAGAGGGGCTGGGAACCATGACCGGGTTGTCGATATTGGACTCTGGGGCTGCGCCGCGGTCACACACCATATTCCGACACTGCTCCCGCACTACTCCGGCTAAAGCAGCAACGGCTCCGGCTCACGCACGAGAAAGGAAACTGTCCATGTCGAGATTAGGATTGTGTATTGGCCTGTTACGGGGAACCAAGTCGTAACAATGTCTAAGAATAATCCCCGCTTTAAAGTTAAACTCTTAAATTTATAGTTTAAGATACACGCCAGTCACCTTTGCATTTTATATCATAGATGATCATTATTACACCAAGTACAAACATCCAGCCTGCGGGGCATCGGCTCAACGAGTGTTGCCAATAGGTCATTATCAAAATCCTCCCAAACACCGACAGCAATTTTACAGAGCCTTGTAGTAAAGTCAAATCCTTCGCTATTGATGATATTTCCCGATAGTTTTTACACCTTTTTTTCTTTAAGCAGTTACCATAGATTTTCAACAGGATTTAAGTTAGGCGAGTACAGCGGCCAGTCTTTACAGGTAAGCCTTTTCTCTTCTGCTCAATTTTTTGATTGGTTTTACACTATTCTGTAATAATGGCATCGAAGAGTATCGACTGCGTGGCCTTGATGGCCAGCCCCGGCCCACTTCGAAGCCACCCGTTGGTCTTGTTTCGTGGCGATTGATTGCCCGGCACCAAGATATGTCATGTCGTCCTGGATGTACTCTATATCGATGTTCGGCCCAATCGTCGGCCACTGACCTCCAAGCAGTCTTCCCATGACTTAATAGATGTTCAGCTTGACTCGGTATGCAGCTCTCTGGAACCCGTGGATACACACGCGCTCCCCGTTATGTCTAAGCGTCTCGTAGTCATCCGTCCACCGTACGCTGTGTGTGGCCAGAGTCTTGTTTCGACGTGCCCTTGCCATACGCCATCCACCTGATCATGGTCCCGACCACTGTGGATCGGTCGATGCACAGCCACTGGGCGTGCTGCTCCGCGAACCACTCCATCTTCTCCACCGGAATGTCTTCAACATCCAGCCGCATATCTTGGGAAGAGTCCTCCAGGAGAGCCAATCGTAAGATCCACAGCATCGCCGCCACCGTTGCCGTAAATAACTCTGTGGGCTGGAATCCATCGCCGCCTTGCCTGATGCCCGCGGCCGCAAAGAAGCACAGCAATGCGTTCGTGTACATGGCGCCACCGACTTTGGTCTTGATGGATGCAATAAGAAACGCAAACAAACACCATACTCCTCACAGAACGCCTACATGGGCCTCAGGAAAATCGCAAAAGATCTCCAACCAGGAGTTCGCACCAAGGTAGCTTGGGCCCCAGGCCACAAGGACATACACGGCAACGAAGTGGCAGACAAACTCGCGAAGGAAGGGTCAGAGCTTCCACCACCGGTATCAAGAACAGCAACGATAACCCACATCAAGAGGTGGGCCAAGAGCGAAAGGAAACGGCTCCGGGAGCTAGACTGGGACCAGAACCGACCGCCCTACTACAGACGCTGGCGACTTGACGCCCTCCCTAAGCCCCCGGAATTCCAACTCCCAAGAGCCGTGCTTCACAGGCTCTACGCGGAAAGATCGGGACACGGGGATTTCATTGAGTACCATGAAAGATTCGGACACGACACCAGATGCACCTGCAAGTGCGGCGAGCCAAGAACACAAGGCCACTTCGTAGAATGCAGATTTGGCAGTTGGGGTGCTGAAATACAGCCGACTTTACTGGTTTAGCCCCAAATGCGATGGTTGTTTAGCAAAAGGGCTTGAGGAAGGGGCAGATGAATTACCATTACGTTAGAAATAAATTACAGGATGTTTTTTTTTTCTTTCGTTAGAAGCTAAAGTACCGTACAGTATATAAAAGTAAGTGGTGTTTAGTCATGTAATGTGAATTGGCAGAAGTTATTATATTTAGGGATGGTGTATCTACGGTTGACTATAGCGACTTCTGTCTCAAAACAAATTTCTACTACACTAACACCCTGCAATTAACCAATTAAAAAAGAGAGATTTTTACACACCTAAATAGAGCCCCATATAGTAAAAATCACACTATATACATAAAAATCAGGAATAATATAAATAGTACATATCTCCCTATAAATTACTATAAATTAGCTGCAAAAATCGCTGCAAAAATTACTGCAAATTGGCTGCAAAAATCACGTAAAAATGACTGCAAAAAGTGCTGCAAAAATCACTGTAAAAAATCACTGCAAATTGGCTGCAAAAATCGCTGCAAAAATCACTGCAAATTGGCTGCAAAAATCACGTAAAAATTGCTGCAAAAATCGCTGCAAAAATCATGTAAAAATCACTGCAAAAATCACTGCAAAAATCACTGCAAAAATCACTGCAAAAATCGCTGCAAAAGGCCTGCGAAAATCACTGCAAATTAGCTATTAAAAAACCAGTAATTTTTACAGCTAACCTATAAATATTTCTAAAGCTTTTTCTTCTTATTTTCTGTCACAACCTGGTTCACTGTGAACTGCGAATCCCTTATAAGCAGTTGGTTTCATTACAGTAATTGCTACAATAGCGATTATTGGCCTAATCTTTTGCCCTGTTGGCTTAACGGTATAACGGATCGTTACATTTTCTATAGCTAATTTAATAAATAATTTTATAAGTATTTTTCTAACTTATATTTTTTATTTCTTATTTTTAATAGTAATTTTTATAGTAATTTTTGTAGTTAATTTATAGTGATTTTTATATGATTTTGCAGTTAATTTACAGCAATTTTTTAAGTAATTTTTGCAGCCAATTTGCAGCAATTTTTACGTGATTTTTGCAGCCAATTTGCAGTGATTTTTGCAGCGATTTTGCAGCGATTTTTATGTGATTTTTACAGCCAATTTGCAGTGATTTTTGCAGCGATTTTTTGTCACGACCCAACACTTATGGTCGCGACAATGGGCCTACAGGGTAGGCGGAACCGGATCAACTTAGGACCGGGCAACCAATCAAAACCGGATCGAGAAACAACTTCTCGATCCACCACAAGATCGATAAAACAAACAACGATCCTCAACCAGATCGAGGAACATTCCCTCGATCCCGTCCAGACCAACTGGATATATAAGTTCACTTCTCCACGCTCATTTAGATAACTTAGATAGCCAGTTGTTAACACAGAATCAAGATTGCAACACGCTCTGCACTGCTTACTATCTGGTGACATTTGTTATTACTGTTTACATTGCCCGAAGATCTCCTGATCGCTCCGCCAACATAAACCCAGAACTGAACTCTAGGTTTGTCCCTTGGGAAGCCCTCGTATTACTAACTATCTAGTGTACGGTTCGTCACATTTTTGCAGTGATTTTAATGTGATTTTTGCAGCCAATTTGCAGCGATTTTTACGTGATTTTTGCAGCGATTTTTGCAGGCCTTTTGCAGCGATTTTTGCAGCGATTTTTACGTCATTTTTACAGCGATTTTTGCAGTGATTTTTGCAGCCAATTTGCAGCGATTTTTACAGTAATTTCTATAGTTAATGCTATATAGGTATATAGTTTGAATAAAAATTATATACACTGTACTAAAGAATTTTTAATAAATAAAAATGGGCCTAAAATAAGTATCTAAATTTTTAATTGGTTTAATTTTTCAGTAGGGTATCCCTAGTAATAAAAAAGTCAACGCACTGTGTTTTGAGACAGAAGTCACTATAGTCAACCGTAGTATCAAGCATCCAAGCAGGCGTATCCAGGCAAGATTATCCGAAAACTTGGAGCAGACTATGCCAGCGAAAATTCGCCAGAGGTGTTTGGTCGAAATTCTCGGAAAATCCCCGCCATGGAGTCTTCCTAGACCGGGATTCGTCGTCTTTCTCGAGCGGACGTTGGCGAAATATCCGAGACGGTGATTATTCGACGATTTCGGCTAGGCGTTTGATTCCCCGGCTTGTTGAGGCCAGTTTAGGTCCCCAAGCTCGGACGGGTCTTAAAATAGGCCTACTGCCAAGAATATGGGCTGTCCAATCATGACTTTATGATTTTAGGCACTGCCCGTATCTTATCGTAATCTTATCGTAATCTTATCCGCCTATGGCGAAATATTGTGGCTATTCTAAACCCAGTTGGCCCAGGCAACGAAGGGCGACCAGATGCTCCCCAATCAGACTCTGCCCACAGTAACACCTCGGCTGAAGCAAGCCACTATTAACATGTTGTGATGAAGCACGAGTAGAAGTGTAGGGAAAAACACCACAGGGCGTCCTTGCTATGACCGCTGTCACGAACACCACCGCCATCGAGGGCGAAAAGTTAACTGGGCCTTGCTATGGTCGTAATGAGCCGTCCAATGTTGCGAGTGGAGAGGAGGAACTATGCGTGAATGGGGTTAGAGAACAGCTGAGGGCTTTAATCTCCCTTAGGAGGCGCTAGGTATACAGTACCTTTTGATTTATATGAGACTTGGTTGAATTCGATGGGCAAGGAATGATTAGGGAGTTCGAGTGAACCTATTTGTCAGGGTTCAAGCCCTCAGACAACTTTTAAAACCTATAGTGATCCCAAAGTGCTCGCTGACCCAAATATCATCCAAAATTGCTTTGGTTTTCAGCCCTATTCCAAAACGACCCAATTTTCCAGTGATGTCCTGAGCTTCACTCAACGCAAACGTCTCAATAGACCCTGTGTAGAGAAACTTGTCCAACCGTTTTCGTGTTCTTCTAGCTCTGTCGGATTGGTAGCCCCACGTATTTCCTCTGGCTTTACCATATGTGATATCTTTCTGGAAGGGCTTTAAGGCCGGCGGTGTCGGCGCTGGCTCATCCTCCCAACGGTCCTTCAGGCCTAACTCGGGTGCTCGGTGAGTGTTGTGCTCGGACGGATTAACCGAATTCATGTCGCCGCCAACCAGCTCACCACAGATTCTCTGCCCCTGAGGCGAGTCGCTTTTCAGCAGCGCTGATACTTGGACGAGTTAGCGAAAACGGAGCTCTTTTCCTGTGTAGAGTGACTCAAGGTGCGTTGTGCATAGGCGAAGTGCCCGTTTTGATGCTTCGGGGCCATGGACCTTGAACACGGGAACGTCAACCACAAGGGCATCTCTCTCCATTTCAGAGACTAAGGGGATACGGAAGCAGCTTGATATTGGCAAATTCCGCGAAATCATCATAAGAGTAAAATATCGACTGTGTATGCAGTCGGGTTTCTCGTCAAAGGATTCATTGTCTGCACCATCGAACTATGGTGGCTCTGTATTCGGAGAGGACGAAGTTTTGTTGAGTCCACTTGTTCTCCAGGATGACTTCTAGTGATTCTTGGCGGAGTTCTTGGAAAAGTACCCCGAGGTTGTGAGGTTCTGGGCCAAGCATGGTCCGCAAATAGGCGATGGCGGCGGAGGCACGAGCGACGGTGGCGGGAACCGAGAAAAACAAGTTCCAGGATGCAATTTTAAGGACATCTCCCCGCCTAAGTGTTCTGACTTCATTGTTAAAAGGTGTCCAAGATGAAGATTGGACGTTATATATCTGTGGCTGGAGGAAGTTGGGGCTGGTCTGTTGGTCGATGAGAGACTGTGGTATGGATGTCTTAGTAACTCTGTCGTCCACGAACTCGAAGGACCCTGACATGGCGTCGAGATATAAATCGTTGAATTCAAAGTCAGAGAGGTCGTGGACGTTGCGGAAATCACCTTGCGGAAATCGCCTTGTTTGAGCATGAAGTATGTGCATAACGGCAAAGAACGCTTCTTCATTCCAGTCGTTGGCATTTACATAAAATGAAAAGCAATCTTTTCGGAGGTAGATTCCTTCCAGTTGTTGGCTATCAGATGAAATAATCAGACGCTTATCGTATATGTATTGATCGATCTTAATACTTACAGTACCATCAATCTATCATACATTTCCCTCGTTTCTAGATCGGCATACTTCTGCACGTCTTGGTGCTCGAGCGCTATGCCGCATTCGGGGCATCCAATTTGTTCCCATGGTTTGCTGGAAAGCTCCGTTTTTATGGCGAGTGTTATACACGGCAGGCACGTTGTCGGTGTATGGGTGCACTTTCGAGAAATTTGTGACGTAGGGAATTGCGTTGATGATTTGGTTTCGGCGCAAACACTGCAATCTTTTGCCATCTTGATGATGACTCGATTATATTATGCTGACTCGATTATAAACAAGCAGTAGGCAAAGCTGAACGCAGCTAGGCGACTTGCAAGAAGTTTTGTTGTTAGTGCAAGATGGAAGAACGAAGCCTGGGCATGATTACAGACTTAATAAGGGAGAGGGGGAATGTCTGAGCGGGGTTGCGGCTTAGTCAACCATGAATGCTACTGTGGAATGCGGGTTCATTATCATTATTGCAAGCAGTTTAACAGCTCTGCTATACTGATTTATTATGCTTGATGGTGGCTTGTATCAGTTCTTTTATAGTCTAGACTTACTAGTCCATCTACATCTCACAAGTAGCGATGACTTTGGTTGCGTTGACCGGCGTGGCTTTTAGTACTGCGTGATGTCAGCCGCAAAACAGCATTTGAATCGCTTGTGTTTCTGCGAAGCAGGGAGGATGATTGATCCGTTTCCGGCTCTGAGTATCATACTATAAGGTATCAGTTTCTATGGTGGTTGAGGCGGGTAGATATGGGGTACATTTTCATTGGCCTTTTGCGGAATAAAACATTGAAGATCCACCTATAAGGAAGTTGTCACGTCATTTCTCGAAATTAGTAAAAGATGCGTCCGCAACCGGTAAGTAAATCTATACGGAAGAAGCAAGAATAATGTCTACAACGGGCAACAGTGAAGTATATGGGTTTTGAAGCTGTGAATTGAGATTCTGTTACTTCAGGTCTGAAAGGTCTTGAAAAAAATAGTAAATGGTAACAATTCGATAGCACAGAATAATAGCTGGCAAAATGTTAGTAGTATGACGTATACTAAACACCTACGATACTTCCACGTAATGAATTAACTTCGCCGTTTCTGAATTAATCCTAGTCTACTGCTCCCACAGGCAAGCTTTCACTCTAAACCTTATTCAAAAGTCCTCTAACAAACCTAGATTGTTGTGGTTGAGGATTAGTCCAGTGGGAATTTATCACTAGTTGAAGGTCGCTTTCGTTCCCTATTGTCTTGGACCTCTGTACGCGTTTTGCGACGCAGATTGTACTGCACTCAACGTCAGGTGCAAGGCTTTGATCAGAGCCTCCATTGTGCCTGGCCTCTCCAGTCTAAATAGAGACGAGATCATTCAGTCAAGACCATCTAGACCATGAAGGCCAAATGAGGCGATTGCTATTATGCCTGACGTCTAGATGGAAGCTAATGAATTCGGTGGATCTATTTTGTTATGCTTAATTATCGGACCACCACGGCACCGGCGGGCTAAGGCCAGCCCGGGGGTTCTCCCAAGGCTTAGTGACATATTTACCCGGGTGGTTAACTATCAATTGGTAGGGCATGACTAGTCAACTAGCTACCTTCCTTCTTACTGTATTTCTTAGAGCATCATGAGAGATGTTCTTATTTTGCTATTTTTTTTTTGTAGAGGGAAAGCTCGCCTGTGAGAATAGTAGACCTTCATCGATCACTACTACAAACTACAGACTATAGACTGTCGAAGAATTAATATGGTATCTAGGTTTATGTATAGTAATTTAAATCGATACATATTGTAGATAGATATTTCCTAATCTATATTCTAATATTTAGAGCAGTATTGATACGTTATGTAAAGGTACTTCATCCATGTATAAATATCAGGTTTTTAGCGGCCACGTCAACCGTTGCCTTTTTTACTAGCCTAAAAGCTCAAACCCCGCCTTTCACATCTAATAACATATGTAGAAAACAAACGGCAAGAACGCGTTCAGCAACCATGGATACCGAAATCGACCAAACGACGCTTGATTTGATACTCCAGCTGCAGCTGCAAGATACTCAAATTTTGATTAAAGGAAAGCAGCGAGAAGGCGAGCAATCCGACGCCGAGCTTGCAGCAGAGCTGTATAAGCAAGAGCTCGAGTCATTTCCCTCATTTTGTTATGACCGCATCATGAGCCGCAGTATCGCTCATGCGGTTTTGAAAGATGGTGAATTAATTAGTGACCATGTCTTCAAAGAGAAACAGGCAGCGCGTGACCGAGAGTTTGCTATACATGGCGAATATCCGGAAGAGATATCGCGCATAGCCACCCCGGAAACATTCATGGATGAAGAGATGATTAAGAAGCTTACAGCGCTCTACATTGGGAATCACCAGCCTCTGATTGTCGGAGAACCTTCGTCAAGCCGGGCAACTCCGACTGTTGCATCGGCTGCCGCCAACGAACAGCGACACTGTGTCTCTTGTATGACAGATGTCCCATTCTTCGAAACTGTGCAGTGTCCCTGCTTGCATGAATACTGTCGCAGATGCATAGCGAACTTGTTTAAAGCGGCAATGAATGATGAGTCACTATTTCCTCCTCGTTGCTGTAGCCAACAGATACCTCTCGGCCTTAATCAGATTTTTTTGCCTGGAAAGCTGGTTGGGCAATATCGAGCAAAGGAGCTAGAGTATGCTACGAAAGATAGGACATACTGTCACCTACCGAATTGTTCTACATTTATTCCTCCAGTCTTTATCAAAGGGGATATAGCGACATGCCCAAAGTGTCAGAGCGAGACTTGCTCTATCTGCAAGAGTCCGTCTCATAATGATAACTGTCCTCAAGATACGGCAACATTAGACCTTCTTGGCATTGCGGCAGAAAATGGCTGGCAGAGGTGTTACTCATGCTACAGGATAGTCGACTTGATCACAGGATGCAATCATATCAGTAGGTTTCAATGCCCCTTCGATATTGCTCTGCTAATAGGTATACTGTTAGCTTGTCGCTGTGGAGCTCAGTTTTGTTATGTTTGCGGAGTGAAGTGGAAAGATTGTAGCTGTGACCAGTGGGATGAGCATAGATTGCTCGATCGAGCGAATGCTCTTGTAGATCGAGACGCAGGCGGAAGACTAATGGAGGAGGCAGATCGTGCTGTTCGTGTGGAGCACGAAAGATATAATCTTGTTGAAAACCATCAGTGTTCACATGAAAGGTGGAGATCCCGAAATGGTGCTTTTCAGTGTGAAGAGTGCCGTGACCGACTGCCCCAATTCATATATGAATGCCGCGATTGTCGAATTCTAGCGTGTCGGAGGTGCCGATACAACCGGCTCTGAGTAACATACATTAAGCTTTTGTTATATAGTCTTTGAAATATTGATATAAAAGAAAATCATTAAATCATATGATTCTAATATCCAGCTGAGGATTCTTTTTTTTTTTTTTTTTTTTTTTTTTTTTATTGGTATATTAGCAGATGGGCCACAGGCGGCTGGACGGACAGATAAATAGACATGTAAATAGAAAGCAGGTAAATAAGCAGATAAATAAGTATTATTTCTGGAATATACCTAATAACCTATGACCGAGCTAAAATGATGTAGTATTTATGGTTGAAACTGTTCCAGCTTTCATTATTATCTAAACCGATGAAGGGGCTGCTCTACTAATACCCTATGCGCTTATGCTTTATCGATAAGAAGCGCCTGATCTTCTAAATCGATGGCGCTCGGCCGCAGAGATCAGAGCATCGTTGTAACCATGTTTGCCGCCAATAATGATGGCTTTTTCTTTAAACCTACGCTAAACGTTTTTGCATTAAATCTCCAAATCCAGTGTTTCGGTTGATGCTACCACCGTTAGTACCGATATTAGCATCATATCGCAGAGCGGGGCCCCAAGGCGGCTCTCGAGACAACAGTTCGTTGTGGCGTAATGGTCTATCACTCTCTAGTCTTATTCAATTTTAATGAACTACAATGCTTCATGACGCCGCCTCAGCATCTGAAAGTTGGGAAATTAATATATCTACAGGCGTGAAATCAGTCGTAATTAGCCATAGCACAGTTTTGGGATCGTTTTTTTTTTTCTTTTTTGTGTTGCGGATGGTTATTGTGGCCGTGGATTGGGAGTTATAGCCATGTTGCGGTAATAGATAGAAATATTATTGAACTATTTCGCTAACCTATGTCCGCGCTAAACTGAAGTAGTATTTTCTATTGAAAAAGTCCGGCTTTTATTATTTAGGATAGATGAGAGAGAGGCTGCTTCATAATAGAAAACATTAATACTCCATGGACTTATGCTTTATCGTTAAAAACCAACTCTACCCCGATCTTCTAATTAAACTCTACCCCTGCCATAGTCGGTCATACAGGGTTAAATAAATCAACTCTACTAGAGTTGAGAGCGAGGAAAGAGGAGGAGTGAGAGAAGCAACAGTGTCGCAAACGGAGGCGACGAGGTTTCGATGATGATGCAATGACCGACCATTTGTCACCATTCCCCAATCGCTACACTTTTGTGTGTGCTGGGACTTGCGTTTTGGTTGGACCTGTCGACAAATCCGGTAGCAGGAATGATCTCTGCCGAGTTGCAGGTATTGTTAGCAGCCACCTGGACAAAGGCAATGCAGTACAGGAGCAGGATGGAGTGTTTGTGGGTCTGCTGCTCACGATACCAACTTTTGAAGCTTACGCTATATATTTGCATGTAATCCCAATGACGGCAAGGTGTGAAAGGACATCCTTGCCAGGATCAAATATCAGATGCATGAACGGTTCTCAAGCATAATTGGCTGTCAAAATTGTGATTGCATGGTACAACTTGATGGATTCCTAAACTTCCTGACATTGGTCGAGCCGTTACCGAGTCCCGCTTCGAAAAGCACTTCCGTCTTAATGCATGCCACCTGCAATCTCGGCTCATCCTCGAAAATGGCGGGTAGCCCGTTACGAGTCTTGTTGCACTTTGCACCGCATCGCTCCGGGTGTCCGCGATATTCGGCGACAGCTCGAGGACATACAAAAACCTTTGAACTCCCCAAGGCATATGAGAAATCGAACTTGGTGTTGGCATTCACAGTATTAAAGTGTCTCGGTAGTGCCTGGAAGATATTGCTGCCACCAAAGATATCGATGCTGTATCGAACTCTGACGGCAGCCAGATAACGCTCGTTCTGGATCCAATCCTCCAACTTGGAGATACCAAAATATTTTGCCTCGCCGAGGAGAGCCAGATACATTGCGTAATCATGAGACTGCGTGGTGACGTTGAAGAACAGCGGAGGATTGCCCCTCCGAAGATAGCGGAGAACGTGTTCGAACAGGGTTGGATCCGCATCCACAAAGTACGAGCCATCTTCGTCAGCGTCGTTCCAGCTACCGGAAAGACGAGCACGAAAATACACGCTTTCGCCAACGAGCGTATTACGGGTCGTAGTAAATCGCCGCTCGCCGACCTGTAGCGTGTCATGCTGGCTGTGCTGCTGTTATATTCCGAAGGAAAGGCCATGATCTAATATCTCTGTCGAAAGGACTCCTTTAGTGAAAGATGACGGATGTGGATGCTATATACAAGCTGGTCCACAGCACTATATTTGACATTTTATTGATTGAGATATCATCTCGCTCGCATGAATCACGCCACGCTCAGCATTAGGTAACGCAGTGATCTATTTCGGGCCGTCTTTCGCCCGTACAGGGTATAATTAGAGTTTGACTATCTCATGGCTCTTACATACTAGGCTGACAGAAACTGCTTTGTAGGGGCCATAGATGCCAACTATGAAAATGTAAAACCATCTCGACTCTCACTAGCTCACGAGGGCTGTGCTCTCTGTGCTCTTCATGGGGTATTCTTGTGCAGGGGACAGTTAATCACTGGTGGACTTCCATTTGGCGTCGGACACAAAAACACGCCAATTCACATATAGAGAAATTGTTATATAGAAAAACTAGCATTTAATGTTTGGGCAGTCTACAAATGCACTCTTCAGGTTGGGCTATGATGGAGACTGCTAAATCCCCATCAACTTAATCAAGTGCATCCTATGGGATTATTAGGCTGCAGGTGGCCTACAGCTGTGGGCGGCCTACCGTGTAAGCCGCAAAATTCGCAGGCCTCGTGTTAGTCAATGGTTGGGTAATGGCACACTGATACGAAGTTCAACGTAAGGTATTCGAATAGATTATGAGGGGGATAATGTACAAGAAACCTGGGTAGACGGGAGATTCTCATACTACCCATTGATTGCGTCTGCCAATCAACGTCCGTCTCCTTCCTCATCGTGGAGGGTACGTCTCCACTTGAATCGAAGTAAGACGCCGCACGCGACAGGAATTTAGTTTCTTATGATCGTTGGCCACCCACTTCAAAGTAACCAGGATTCGCAGCTCCCACTTCGCACCAGCCTGAGTATGGAGTACGCACTTTGACGTGACCAAGAGTCGTATTGGACTTTACATCATTATATTTCAGTAAGATCTATCAGGATAAGCACTCTCAAGAAGAGTCTATCTCGTCGATCTCACTTTCGACAGAAACCCCATTCCCACTATAATTAAGGGATTCCTATTTAACCGTATTAAAGTCTCCAGTCCGTAATGTACACCCGCTACTATCATAACTAACGCGGTCAGAACCGTGGTTTTCTTCTATATCATTTATTTGTGCTCTCTTTTACATCCTGTGCATATTAACACGTCATACTTAACAATTAAGTATTTCTGTGACAGCCGGCTGCGATATACATCTGATATTATATATACCGTTTACTGGTGGTAGCTATCTGTAAAGAGTAGCCGAGAACCAAATTGCAAACCGTAGGACCATATTATTGCCGAGCAGCAGCAAATTGTAGCGAAGACTTCTCCTTTCCACGTTTCTGAACAGAAAAATGGTGCTAGAGATTGGAATCCACAAACACGAAGAAATAGAGAGGATTACAAGGCCTTCGGCAGGGCTAGATTGACCACAAGATGCAATAAACGTCCAGGAGACCAAAATTGCCGGCATCGTCCCCCCGCAAGTCATTTTAATTCCATCAGCTTTTTCGCGTAGTATAGAAAAAGGAGTCCAATAACTTGAAAGTAAAACCCGAGGCGTACTCCAGTTCCGTATAAATCTGAAGCCGCTTGTTCGTCTCTAATACTGCCCATTGCGTTATATTGTTTCTGCTTTTTGTACGATTATTCCGCAATTTCCAAAAGGTCATATGTTAATACAAGTATATTTGACAGACAAGTATTCCTACTGTTTTCTGTGAAGCTGTTATATGTTTGCAGCAGAAATGGAATTAGTCTCCCCACGGAGGTAGAAGTGGAGTTACATGCATACAACAGCGGCGAAGTTCCGGCGGAGGGTGGAACAAACAATCTCCAGTGCCACAGACGCGATCAAGTTTATACAGAGGCAACACTCAGTCAATCACACCGCCCAATCCAGGAAGGTTGAGAGCGGCGACGAAGATGCTCCTGATCGGGTGATTCCGACGTTCTTCCTCGACTTCCTTGCCATCCTGGGCAAACCCGGCGAGGCCGTCTCCAAGGCTACCGATAGCCATCCTCTCTATTCCATCAGCATCTCCTTCAAGGACTGGGCAGCTCCTTACTCCGGCAAACACCTCAATGCTGCCTTGTCCTTTAGCTTGACCGGACGCACATTTAAGATTAGAGCCGATGGATTGGGGATGACGTGGTTTATTATCGTCGCCCCTGATCCCAGAGGAGCGACATTTGGTGATGGCCGGAGGGAAGATGAAGGGGAAGACACAGATGGTGAACCGGACCGGCCAAACGGCCGATCAGAACGTCAAAACGGAAGGGGGACCGGACCCGGAGAGCGGGCCAAGCCAAAAGGAACGGCGCTCAAGAGCTGGCGCGCAAAGAGGTTTATCGAGTACTTCCACAAATGCGTCAGCAGCACCATATTGGGAAGGGGGATCGAGGAGTCGTGGCGCCTGTGGAGCCAAGAGACGGCACAGATCTCCCTGACTGACTGGGCAGCCTTGCAAAGGGCGCTTGTATCCGGATAATCGTGGAGATGAGTGTTCAGGATAGGTTCTGGGCAGGGACCCAGCTGGCATTCCACTCGTACGGGTATGGGGGTAACGTTTCGATTGAGGTGTGCTGGATTTGCCGGAGCCTGCTGCTGTCGACACGAGCCCTGCGGCCTGTCCAGTCACGTATAGTTTTCCCGTATTCCCAAGCTCCTATTTCCCAAGCAAATGTCGCTTCTGTTGTCCCAAATTCTAGTCCTTCCATTTGTTGCAATTTATTTCCAATAATCCAGTATAACCCTTGCAAGGTTGTTTGTCGCGTTCATTTTTCAATTTTCCAAGAAAAAAATTTTGGTATGTTTCCATCGTCCAGGAGCTGGAGAAGACTCGGAGGGATGACGATGACGACGGTGACAATAATAATAATGACAATAACGATGATTACGATAATGATGATTACGATAACTATGATGAAGATAATGAAGGTGATGGTAATAACGACCATGGCGAGGACATTGTTAATAACAATGGCAATATATCAGGGATGCAAGATGACATCGTCACCGCCCATGGCAGTGGTCCCGCTGGATCTGAACAAGAGAATGAGAACTCACAAGACGGGCATGAGAGGAGAACTGGTGCGAATTCCAGACCTCCGGTTAACCTGCGCCGGGAACAAACAGCACCAGAGAGAGATCCCGATGGTGGAGCGGCGAGGCTGGTCCATTACGCCGAGACCGCACCCGGCCTACGCCAGCTGGGCTTGACCGTTGATGCTATTTTTGACCTTAACACTATAGACAGCATAGCCTATGCCCTCGCCGCCGATATCAACTGTCTCGGCAATGGAGAGCCGAGTTGCCTGCTTGCAGACTTCAAGGAGGTCGACGATCAGTACAAGGACCGCAAGCTCGCCAATCTCACGCACTACGCGCTGGGCTTTAACCCTCGGCACGGTAACTTCACATCATGCTTGCCCCCCGACTTCATAGACAACGTGCTACGGACGGTGTGCTCTAACATGAGTTGCGAGAACGACAACGCCGACATAGTTACGCCCGGCTACTTCCAAGGCTACTCCAACATCAAGAAGACGGTGCGGTTCAACCCACAGGATCTCCTCGCAAGCCAGGCCATTGCTACTGCCGCGCTGTCCCTGCCAGTCTCGGGACCGGGCATTACGCCTGCGGCGAAGAAGACGCAACAAAAGCTGCTAGACCAACTGACGGGTGAAAATAGCCCGGAGGCCAGGTTTCGTACAATCCCCTTTGTGCGGGAAGCAAGCCGGCTTGAACAGTGCATCGAGGAGGGCGAGTACGCATTCAGGATGGAGCAGGTCATCACCATCTCCGTGTCCCAGCTGCTCCCAGAACACCGCACCATGCCCATGGTGCTGAGGCCGATGACGCAGCTGATCAGCTTCTTCCTTACGGCGCAGAAGGAGTACACTCAGGTGCTCAGAATATTCGACCCCGAAGCGTTTCCCGGAGTGCTGTGCGCATACGCCAGGCTCTTCGAGCTCATCGCGGCCTCGATGCTCGCCCAGTTCAAGCGTGGGGGGAAGGCAGGGCTCACGGTGGAGCTGGGAGAAGCCATGGCGGCTGTTGATCGACTGGGGAGCTTCTGCTTTACTGGCGACAAGAGGGTGCTACCAAGCACGGCCTTCAGGTATCTGGGCACGATGGAGAGCATCAGGAACCATGCGTTCCCCTACATCGACCCGGGGAGACTGAACATGGCCGGCCAGGGGAGGATGAACTTAAAGAACTGGCCGGGTGTGCAGAACCGCCGAGTGCACCTCCTACAGGCCGCGTCTTTACAGTACCACTACGGAAAGCAAGTGGCGGCAGGCCGGGAATCTGAGGCCAGGGTCCAGCTTCTGTCACAGGATGCCTATGCTGCGGTGGAGTACATAGAGGAGGTCTTCCGTAGTCACTTCGTGCCCGAGATGCGGCAGTTTTTCGCAGGGAGGATCCGGAGGCTTCTCCAGAAGCGGGGACGCAGAGTCGAGCTTTCAGACGAGCAACGGGAAAAGCTCCAAAAGGGTCGCCTATGCCTTGATGACTGGGAGGCCGCGGGTCAGAACGGCACAGCCGCGTTCAGCTCCGAGTAAGTACAATTACCTAGATATCCAAGCATCATCCATACCACCACAGCAAAAAGCCACTGCCGGGCCCTAAGCGGCAGCATATGCAGATGCAGATGCAGATGTAGAGAGCTAACTAGCAATGTGTACGTAGGAGATTTAGCAGTATCGTAGCGGAAATCAACGACGCCCTAGATGAAGGGCAAGGCCAGCTGAAGGAGGCGATTACAAGTGACAAGCTGGAGCAAGACAGATATGTCGATCACATCCTGGAAGCTCTCCAATCTAGTAACGACAAGGCAATGGATAGGACCCTCAGCTCGAAGAACATGACGTGGCTGGCCGTGCTGAGTTCTCTCTTCCGGCAGATGTACAGCAAGGGAAATCCGGAAAAGTCAACCGAGCAGAGGCGATATCACATCGGGTCGGCGCTCAGACGCGACCGCGTCGAATGGGTTCTGGGGAACTCCCGCGGGACCATCACGGCGACGATTGCCCAAAGGGTGCTGCCGTCAATGGAGAAGAGCTCGTTGGTCGGCTGGGCCATGAATCTACATCCTGGGAGTCTGAAACGGAAAGCCGTCGAGTCGGAGATCGCGCGGGAGAGCAAAAGATAGGGCCAAGGAGACCTGTATCGACTTTGGGTGCACGTTTCCCCTCAGCGGCGGTCTCCCAGACGGGCTCGAGCGCGGCTTCAAACAACTGCTGGAGAACCCGGGCCACATGAAGGCGCCTCACGCAGGGCTCACCAACCACTACAAGAAAGCGCACCGCTTGCTGGAAGAGCTCCAGGCAAGGCCCGAGGTCGGGCTCCTCTGCATGCTGGCCTTGACAGTGGGCATGACATCAGATATGGTCGTGTACAACGTGCCCAGGGGAAGAAGCCAGGACGAAGTCGTCGGTTTCGCCATCGCCGGCAAGAAGGTCAAACAGAAGAGGGGAAGGACGCGGGCGGCCCTGCTGGCAATACGGATGCTGTGGTTCCTCGAGCCGGACCAGTTCGTGTGGAAGAAGGCGCGAGGTCAGGAGAAGAGAGAGGAAGAGGCAACAATGTATAGCACGCAGTACGTGCGCGAGGCGACAGGTAAGCTATGTTGAAGGCATGAAAGCAACTGAATTGACCTTCAATTCGCTGACGGGCCATCTCCTCGGTCCACAGAACAATACAGGATAACGAACAACATGCTTGCGACATTGGGTTGGATTGATAGCAGGGGCAATGAGCTGAACGCGAAGTCAGAAATGCTCCGGATAGCAAGCCAAGAAACGCTGCGGGCGCGACTACGGCTGCTGGGCAGTCTGATGAGTAGGCCGGCGGATTTCATCAGAGAGGTGTTCCAGAACGATGATCCGAAGTGGGTTGATCAGTGCAGGGCCATTATCAAATGAGAACGCCAGGACGAGGATACCTTTTCAAGTAATATAAAGCGTAAGTTACTCAAGCAAAATAAACTACGTATATGTATAAAGGCAGAAGCCAAGCATATTGCAGGTTTCTTTTTAACTTCAAGCCCGGCTCTTTACTTAAGGTTAGTTTTCACGAAAAACCGTAGTGAAGCAAGAGACCATATTGTAAGAGCAGAAACTGGATGATAAGGGCTTCTGCGCTTTAATGAGATGAAAGCTAAGATTCAGAATATACACGTGCTATGGGTTCATAGATGCCGTTTTGGACTTTCCACCGGGCGTAATAAATGAATGAATGAATGAATGAATGTAATAATATACAACTGAAAAGGTTTTCCCAAAAGTACTATACCCAGAGCCTATAATAATAGATTTTGTAACATTACCAAGTAATAGTAATAGTACAGCTTATAACCTTTTTTTTATCTTTGTTAACAGTAATTGTACAAGATGCGTTTAGTCCTGCAAATCTCAAAGACCTAAAATTTCCATTTGAGCTCAAAGCTGTGCGAAGATCACTGTAGCATGTTTCCATAATACTCTTGACTTCATCTTCTGGCCAGTTATCAACAAGAAGAAGATCAGGATCACTGCCTTCGGGATTAAATGGACCGTCAAGTGTTATAATAAAAGAAGGCATTGTAGATATTGAAGTTTCAATTTCTGGTCAAGTTAAATATAGGGTTGGCTTAGAAACTTTTCTATATGTTAGTAAAAATAATATAAAACAAATCAATACTTATTTGAACAAAGGCGAACCTGTATGTAAAGTGTTAAATTTGTTATACATTAGTTCAGTTGAGCATATTGTAAATATCTTTAGCAGTTGAATTTGTTTTACAACCTTGGGAAGTCATTTGTAGCAGCTTTAGTCTTTTTTATACTATTAGCTTATGTATTAAGGTATTTATTATTACGGGTAGTATTGATTTAATCAACCCTTGTATGACCCACAATGTCGGGGGTAGAGTTGATTTAAAAGGACCGGGAGTAGCCTATGTATTTAAGTGACACGAGAATAAGAAATCTTCTTTCGCATCGATAAAGTTTGCTCGCCTTCTTTCACTCTATTAGAAGATTCCTATCTTTCAAGGTATTATAGATAGGAGGCGAATAGTTCATTCTAAGGCAATTGATTTGAAGATTTGGAAGTTACTCTCTGACATTTGCAACTTCAAACGTGAATAGCGAGCTCAACGTGGAGGCTGTATCCAGGTAGACGGCAATAGACTACTCACATTAAACCATTCTTTAGTCATCATTATCCGTCCATCGATGTATTGAGCCAGCTTATTCCATGGGGAGCCATAATCCATTCTCCAGTACAGGCACCATATCGGAAGTGGGGGAGCCTTCCTCGCTCCAATGATGTCTTAACCACAATTTCACATCCTGTATTTCATCAATCTTCTCAAAAAAGCCCTTTAGCTGATACAAGATACAGTCAATCCACCAAATATGTCCTGAGAAGTTAGTACTATCATCAGGTAATCGGACTAAGACTCACCAAGCTGATTAATGAGTCTATATCTTGTTGACC
>NW_020171417.1:0-75732 GCF_001481775.2 Trichoderma gamsii | reverse complement strand
TGGAACCCCGCAATCAGGCTGAGGCTTCTACTCTCTTTTCCCCTCACGTTCATCTCTGGCGAACGCATTGATAAAGGCAAACTCTCTTCCACACCTATATCATCAGCATTGGTATGCTACTTGCTAATGTATGATGGCATTCTACAAGAGCTAAAAGAAAGTGGGTGAGGGATTTTGCGAAAAGGTTTGAAGAAACGTGTCTGACATTTACTACATGATACGACCATGTGAGCCAACAGTCAACTTGCGATTTGGAAAATCACCTGGATGGACCAATTCGAAATCTTGGGAAAAGCCCGAATGGCTGCATCGTCTAAACCACTCTCAGAATAATTGCAACTCTTATTCAGTCTCGGGTGAGGGGAATTGGGCAGGCGGAGGCAAGATGCTACGGCCATGGTATGTCACTCCAAATTGCCCCATACCTACACGACTAAACACCGACGCTTCGGTGTCGGGAAATGCAAGACATCATCCGGCCGAATCAGCATTCAGTCTCCCACGGCTGGCCTGCATGTGCCTAAACGGAGCTTCACAAAGCAAACATGTCTGAGCACAAGGGGACCGTTGGGTCCTCCGTCTTGTATGCATTCTTCTTGGGAAAGGAACGTCGAGCCGGAGTCAGTCCTACAAATATAAAACTCGGCTCCGACCCCAATGGGGTTATTTTTAGCGGCTTTCAAGCTACTTGCAGTAGAAGCTGCAGTGGAACTCCCTGGAACGTAAGTAACTGCATAAGATCGGCCTTATGGTGACGGTGCTGCCTAAAAAGGGACCAGATCCGCAAATCCTTTTGGCATGCCATCTATTGCCGGGAGACGATCGGGGAACGACGTTTTGAGTTCCTGTCTTGGGATCCGTGCGGCTAGGCGGATACGCTAATGCGGTTGCCTTTTTTCCCTTGTCGGTTGCCTTGCACAAAGGTTCTCAATGTAAGAGGTGGTGGGGCAGCCCTCCATTTCGAGGAAAACACGAGATTTCGGGACATGTATCACGATGAGGGAACCGACTTGCTCCGTTTTATCGTCGAGAACGAGTCGAGAATCTTCTTTATGCGGCTCTATAATTTTGTTGCCTTTTTCTCTTCCAGGGATGGCGTTGCGGTGCGGCAAGCTCGGCTATGTCTGTATTTGTTTCAGTTGTGAAGTACTAGTAGTAGTACTTGGTATACACATGTCGGGTGCCTAGGTACCTGGGTAGGTAGGGTATGCCTGCAGCCACATTTGCGACATCACGTAATGCGTCGAAAGATGAGAGCTGATGGAATAGATAAGACGGAAAGCTACCTTACATGCCTCAGCCTCAATACGTATACAATTGCTACATGTAGCTTCGCGTTACTTGACTCTTGCTTTGCCGCTTGTATCATGGAGGCAGCCAGCTGAATGAAGCTTCTCCCGTATTCTACTAGTCTTGCAGACAAACTCTGTTCAGCTGGAAGGTTGCAGCTGAAATTGGGCTATTGTTTGCCTTTGGGTGCCTAATACTAGTATAATTAGTGTGAGTTAGTTTGTAGCTCAACACATGCAGCCCAATGAATGAAGCAAGCTCTTTTGCATCTTCCTACTCTCCATTACTGTATCTACAGATGTGTGCCGCTTACTGTCCATGCGCACTCCTTTTGACGTCATTACTAAGATCTAGCTATGTAGTTACATGCGCCAAAGATCTAGGCACGAGACCGTATGCCGACCACATACAGCCTTTTCGCCGCCATACATGTATGCTGCTTCATTAAGTAGATCCATCTTGAAGTCTCATTACTCCTTTCTCATTTGATTCCAAATGACGGATATTATGACTAGGATCGGACTTGACAAGACAAATTTTTTTCACATCCTCTTGCCACTCTGCTGACTCGGATTACTGCCTTTCTTGTTGCCTTACTTGGGGGTTTGCTTCAAGATGCCTCTTTGAGGAGCATATAGCGACATCTTTTGTCGTAATCCATGTGGCTGAGTAGGCCAAAGCACCCGGATGGCCCGAAACACTAGAGATGTTCGCTTGAAGGGTTAAAAGCCTATTACCATAAGCATTTTCGCATCTCTACCTAGTTCAGGTGGGATGCGGGCTTCCAAGACCTAGATCAGGCGACCTTCGACGCCTGCGAGGCAGCTTATTGGCGTCTTGAGGGATCATTTGATACAGGGGCACTTGACAGGGTCATAAAACGCTTGCAACCTATGATGTGTGCTATGGAAAAGGCTGCCTTGGCTAGTTTGGTCAATGCGGGAGGCTGAAGTCGCCCTGAGGGGCATTCAGCTGGCTAGCTAGACTTGAATGGTCGTAGAAACAATCTTCCTGGGATCTAGCTCATCCATCGTACTAGCTGAATCATCTTGATAGAAACTTACGGTGTAGAGGAATTGCTTTGGCAAAACATTTACAATACGTATCATCATGGAGACATGGCCGAATGCTGTCAGCTTGTTAGTGGGTATCTGCAGGCAGTGAGAAGTATACGTGGTAGCATCAAATACCACAAAACTTGTTCCCCGATTATAATAGAAAAAAATCCACCGTGGAGAGAAGTCCACGACTAAGACCAATCAGTAGTTTATCGTTTTCCCGTAATCTTGGTGCTGTAAGGCTCACGAGAGGTAGGATTTTGTCTCCACTCGGGCTAGTGATGGTTGCCTTTCTGACATTCTGCCCAAGGCGACCAAGGACATGGACTCAAAGTGGACTTTATGGAAACTTGCTCTCAATGAAGCAACAGCCTGATGAGTAAAGTGTATTCAGCGCCGAAGAATGATAAGAGCATTGCTGTGGATCATGCGCAACCATGGCGAAAGGCTCTCAGGCAAATAGGTTTGGCTGAAGATTACAATGTGGCATCCAGCAGATTTAGAAACAAAAGTTGAGCCAAGAGGCCTATTACTAAATCACGCCGATGGCAGTTGGTAAAGTCATATTTGGCCATGCTACCATACTTGTGTGCCTTGTAAATTATCTCTGGTAGTAACTTTTTATAAGCCAGAAGTATGATCTTTGCAAGAAAGAACAATTCGTATAGATCAAGCTTTGAGTCGATAAAAGTTGTTCATAAGAGTATGAGATGTTAAATGAAGATTATGAACAACACACTCTTACGACTCCAAATTCTCTGGTTTATCTCGTTCTAGCCAAATCAAATTTGGCAATGCATGTCATCCGAAGTCATCGCGTCTTCTGTGCTTTAGGCGCATCTCGCGAAACATTGATTGGCATGGTGCGTTCTACGCTTATCAAGCATACACAAATGTATAACCCAGTCGTGAATGCGATTCAGAAAAGGTTGCTTTTCGATCTTCATAAATATATATACTCTCTTTGAACTATTGATCCGTTAGTATTCAACAACTTCTACAGCATAACATGTACGCTTGTATATCCGAGAAACTCAATGGACATCACAATTTCCCAGCCATATTAGCAACTAGGTAACTAAATGTCGTAAACCAGATAAACACTCATAGGTAATTGATATTGTAAACGCATTGTCCAACCGCCTACGCGCTTTTATTCTCAATACAATACCGAGCTCTTAGTTTTGCTATTTTATTATGGAGAGTTGCTTTAACCGACTTCGTCTTCATTAGGCATCACATAGACAATCCTCATCACATTTTTTAGCTCATGATATTATTTTATTCGATATTTCATATACGTCAACATTGCTATCTAATTCAAGTCTTCCTCGCAGTAACAGTTTCTGCCCGACGGTACAGCACGCAACCATTAGCAGAGTCAACAAGTAAGGCGTCCTAGCGGAACTATTTGTCCAATCACCGCTGCAGCTCAACATATGTACCTTTTTGTTTTCCCAACTACATTGGGCAATGTATAAATCCTAGACAGCATTTCAAATAGCGAATTACAGCTCTGGTCTCAGGGTCTTTTCCCTCACTAGGGTTTGCTGTGAGCAGCAAGGCAACTACTTCAAAATATCCCACCTCCAAATATCCGAAAGGCGTCCAGATACATGGATGCCGAATATTTCGTGTCTTAGGCGCCTACTACACTAGGCGGGCTGAAATCTAACTCCGTGCAATCAGATAATTCTAGCGACATCTCACCGAGAGGTCTAGAACCCAACTTCAGCTACAATGTCCTCGTGATTTCCCAAATAGTAGTATGCCATTACAGCAAACTGCATAGCCACCTCATTTTGCATGCATGCAAGATACAGCTACAAGTCACAGGCACAACTCATGGGTCTAGACCACGTCTATATCCTCTCAAGGATCGGTAAAACGCAAGGGCAGTATGTAGTGTGTGGTATTAGGGCCCTTCGTTGTTGTTATTCATTAACTAGTTTAGCGTTTTAATGCAGCCAAGCTATAAATCCTAAGGCTGAGGACTGGAGGAAGAAGCGTTGGGGGCTAATGTAACCACGGCAGGGACTGCCAAGTTTGACGCCCAATTGCGAAGCAGTACCTAGTCAGACTGGGTGCAAGTAGCAGAGAGTATTCGGAATGTGAGTTTCAAATTTATTGGTGGTGACATACAACTCACAAGTATATGCAATGTATGACGCAGGGGGCACGTTAGGAAGACTTGCATTAATTTTTCCTCTAAATGATTACTGCAGTACCGACCGCTACATGCTAAGAGTTGTATATGTCATTCGGCCTAAAGTTCGCTAAGAGAGAGAAACATGAGGCTAGGTAGTAATAGGAATTACTTGGTTGGGAGTACTTTGTATACAGCAAGTAAGTAGGTCGAACGACACAGCATCTGGAGTTCTGCTTTGATAGCGGCTCCTATACATACTGCAAAGGTCATATCCGCTACTATGCGTTGAAGTATGCTCTATTCTCATAGTCATTAGCCTGAGCTGGTTAGTGCTGCACAGAGTATTCTCACCCTAGTTGCGTCAAGAAGCAATGCATTGAGTTTATTGTGAAACTTATTCATACTGAGTTAACAGATAGAAGTCAAGCTACGTAGTCTATTATACATGTGCATCTTTATGCATAGCTTCCTAAGATTAAGATGCTAAATAATCGACCTTATAAGCCTACACTTCCATCAAGTAGTTGAAGTATGGCGTATTTTATGTAAACAACAACAGTATACTAACATCTATTTTTTGCAAAATTCAATACATTTGAAAGTACATTCTTTGTCCAAGGCACGCAGCTTTGACTTGAGCAGGTAGAATGCTCATAGAGCTCGAATGATACCCACCTTGAGAAATAAATCACAAGTTATATCTCGATAGGTTCTGTATCGGTTGTGTCGAACCTCATACAGATAGACCCTTGCTGATAGGCTTTCCGCAGCAAATAAACATAATTTGCCAATACAAATTTGACAAGCTATAATATGAGTTGAATGTGATGATAGCCAGTTAATTAACAGCTCTGTGGACGAATTGTGAAGAGATGTCTTCTTCCTAGTAGTACTAGAAGTGACATTCATCACAACGACAGGTTGAATATGATTTCATCTGCAAAATAGACGTTTATTGCGGAACAGAGATTGCCGCTTCGCATTCTTCTTAGTGTGCGGCTTGAGGAAAGCACTGTTTAAAAAGGCTTGTGTCGCATGTCTAGTTTCATCACAATATATGTATTGATAGGCTGGCTTCTTGAACGTACAAAATTGCCATTAATGAGAATGTTTATGAAGGTCGGCAATTAGTAAAAAAAAGAATCATGGCAAAGAATCGAAGGTATCCTTTAAGTACGAATGAAAAGGTCTGACTGGAAGAATGGAGCAATTAATACTCAGAGGGTTCTATGACTTGCCAGTTGTTAAGAATTACTTCGTAAAGACAAAATGAAAGAGATTCGGCTCAAGATATGCTCTCGTCCAACTTTTCGGATTGTTCTTCATAGAAATAAGTAAACTGAATCACTCGGATCGTCGCTTGGTCCCTGTATTCGTTCTTGTTATATGATGTCTAGAAAGATTAGTGGATAATAACTTAAGCTTGTAAGATTCCGAATATCTTATAGCCAATATTTGCGTCACATAAAACAGCCTCGTTATTTTGATAGTCTCAAGTTTGTTCTAGCTAAAACTTCTTACGTGCTGATTATCACGACCTTCTCATGCGTCTCAATCTTTAGTAGAGGCTACTCTCCAACAAAAATCACAGTTTGAGGAACAAGTGTAAGGCTAGTACCAATTAAAATTGGAAACTCGGCGCTACTGTGATTAATATATAATAAATCTTGAGTTGTGGAGACCTGAGATGGCTGTGATAAAATCGCTATTCTCGTGTTAATTTTTTAAGTCGTCTCGTGAGCATAAGAGTCAGATACGTGTATTTTGGGTCTTTGATATCTATAGGAAATTGCGCTGATACAACAGCATCACGTATTTTTAGTCTTGTACGATCATCTAGCAACATGCATTCTGGCAAGAAGAGCGCTGCAATGCAGATCCTAAACGCCTATCTTAGTCTTGCCACTGCCGAGAGATTAGGTTTGTTCATCCGGCTTGTTGTCTTGAGCTTAGCAAAAATTTCATGCATCTACCATCTTAGATGCTAGCTGCGTCTTCCAGGCACCGACATTTACTGTTCTTTTATAGTTTCACGGCCTATATGTTGATCGCAAGGAATTCTCAATCCGACGTTCCCGCGAGACATCATGAGTCTGTGCAATCCAACAGGCCACTGTCGTAATTAGCACACATTCGTTCAAGTGTTGTACAAGAGTTAAATGAGCTTAAGATAGCCTGGCGAATTGTTTCAATGCAGACGAAGCTCCTAAGGCGACCCAACCCAAAACGGCTGGGCTGATGAATGAACAGGCAGAATGGTGTTCGGCCATTGAGGGTATTGAACAGACTTTTAATTTCATGACTCTGGTAAGGCATATCTAAACAGCACGATGCATCTCGTTGATCTCTTTCAAAACTATGTTAAATAGTACGCGAGGCTTGTATAGGTTATACTAATGGCACGACTGGCCCTAAATGGGAACCCCAAACCTCTCAACGTGCTTCTATGGCGGCGATGTGACAAAAGAGTTGCATAAGCTGATGAGGCTTCTAGGTCGCACTGTTAGTACTACACTTCAGCAGAAGCTTGTGCAGATATTCTTGTGGCTTTTCTTCTTTGCGACTTTTGTACAATTATTGTGCTGGGCTGCCAACAAGTTTGAAATCCATGAAAACGTCATTGATACAATACCGGCTTGTCTGCTTCTCGTCCTAGCGATGGTTACGACAGCTGTAATGAAGAAGATGCAGGGAAGACATGTATTTATTCACAAATCTATCTGGTTTAGAGGCCTTTGGAGTAGTGACGAGTCAATAGATGACTACTTGTGTTCTTGGTTATCTGTTCAATATGTTTCTTCGACTTTACACCCTTTTTATATCACGGTGAACCAATAATTACGTAAGTCATTTCCCCTGATAAGGCCGAAAGAAATACTCAACGTCGAGTAACTGCCCGTAAAAGCCTGGCTTCCGAGCTATGGAGCCTTCTCGGTCGAAACTACAAATGAAGTTTATTGTCTTGCGGTTAGTCAAGTATCATTTAGCCCTATGCAGCTCAGTGACATGGATGTAGCTGAGAACTCTCTTTCGGAAGAGTATATTTCTCCATACAATGAGATTTCTGGGAATCAGTTCCTTCAAGGTCACTTGAACGTCACGCCACTGATCATTTTGACGATTTGAGAAAGACGGTTCAGCGCAGTCTGGCCAGTAGACAGCGTGAGATGCCCTGACAAGTAGTGTTATTGAGGATTTTATATTCATTTTGGCTGAGATCGACTTGAGAAGCTAACTACCACAAGAACAAAAAGCAAAACAGAGCTATCGAGGAGTTTTCCTTTGACTCCGACGTGAAAAATGCGGTGTCTTCAGATGGATACAGCTATGCAACAAGCGCACATTTTTTGCCAAGTAGACTTCTAGCATCAAAGAGCTATATCCTTTGTATAGCTGACGTCTCCATAACCAGATGCTGTCGAGCGTGTAATGGAGATATGCAATCGCTCTGCTTCAGCAACTGAAATGAAGCCTTTGGGCGGCGCATGAAAACCAACTTCTTGTGGTAGCCAACGTTGGCATCGTCAGTTTCTTAGTGGTATGCTATTCAAAGACAGCTAAGGTGTGTCAGTATTTGTTTCTAAATGCCGAAAGTATATGGAGGCCTCTCGACATAGGACCTTCAGGGAAACAAGTCTCGGCTTCGAAACCGCTGTTCCAGACACCCTCTATAGGATGTATGTTCGTACAGGTTCAATGGTATTAATGTATATAAAACATTCTCCTGGCTTCTTTACGGCGTATTTACTTCCGAATTCATGCTCAACATGGTTGTCTACGGTAACTTCGTGGCCGGCTGCGTTGTTGGCTCCTTCACAATCGTCATCTTCGGCTTTGGTGATTGAAACCTATATGCAGGCAGCAACTGTAATATCGCCTACTCACCTTCCTACACTGACGTCTGTCCTGCTTGCATGACAGCTTACATAGCCAAAACGTGGATCTTGTTGCTCTTCTTATGGGAGGTGATCGACTTTCGCTGCTCCTTTCTTTTAAGATACTTAAGAGAGCTAAGGCATTGGCGACCATCACTCCGTGGGGGGACAAGTTCTCTAAGTATTCTTTGCCATTACGATTGTGCACTTTTTGGTTGGTACTACAAGTATTTCCGGCGCTGTAAATTCCCCGGCTGACTACGTTAGTATTTATGCATACTGGAGTTGCTGGGGAGTGGGGAGTGGTGGTTGTTGCGATGGCTGTCTTTTTGATTGGGGGCTGAAGCCTGGAAGCGGACAACGAGGTTTCATTTCGGATTTATTTCCGTAGAACTGAATTGAGCGACGATCTACTTCCGAGATTGAAGGACAGGCTGCATGATTGATATGTTTTGTGTCAGTTGTTCTATAGCTAGTTTATAATTAGATGTTGCAACGTTGTATTATAGATATCTTTTTTCCGTTTGTTATATAATCTGTCGCGGTCATTGCCAGATACGAGTTGTCAACTACAGATGCATGCCTACAACAGTGCAAGGACATGCACCATCAAATTTGCCTATCACATATGACAAAGGCACCGCCATCCTGGGATTGGCCGGGCACGTTGCCTATCGAAAGGATTGCATTGGCTGGGCCTTGTAACAGCACTGTTTCCGCCTTTGCACCCGGCATGTTGCAGCATGTCTACGTCCCTATCTCGGCCCCGATCTGACCGCAGGGATCGGCTGTTTCTTTTGTCTTTCGACGCAAACGTATCCGTAGTGGCAGTAGTATGCGTGAGGCGTGCGATATATCATCCGATTAGAAAATAAGCTCCAATCTTAGGCCGCGGGTCAATTAGTATATGATCATCTAGCAGAATCCGAACAAGGGCAGTGGATCCCGCAGAGACAGTGCATCGCTTCTCAACGAGGAAAGCATCGAAACGGCCTCTTTTGCAATATTGGGAGACGAGGCACGCGCAGATATCACTGGGGCACCCTCTTTTTCTCTTTGCAAAACCCTCGCGCCGGGGAACAAGGCTTGGAAGCGGCATAGTGTAGGAGGATTGGACTGCAGCAAGCAGCCAAGCAAGCCACAGCACACACATGTCGTCCTATACACCCTTAAACTCCCCCAAAGGCTTCTGTTTCTCACCAATAGCATACAACTGGCATGATTCCAGCGGACAAGTACCGAGTGCTACCGCCTTGGAAAGAACGCCGGTGCAGGGTTGTAATAGTGCAATAGTAAACGGAATGCTACTTTGGCGGCTGCGGCTGTCACGAATCAAAGTCTTGGGGGACAATCCTAAATGAATACGCGCAGCCAAAAGGGACCCAAGAGGCTGCGCAAAACACGATACGAATCTCTCTCTCTCTCTTTGCAGCCGCGGCTGGCATTGCGAAGGAACAAGGTCCAGGCCCCCCGTCGGATACTCGGCCGCCAAGACATGCAAAGGGGAGTCATGCACTCATCTTAAGCGTCGCTCTGATTTCAGGGTTCCATCGTCACATGGCGGGTATCTAGCCGCAGAGCTTCATGTGATGGTGCCATACAGAAAACATGCGTTTACGCGCACTACTAAAAGGGAAAAAGGGTATACTAAGTACTGCAACAGACTGACGTCCAAACTGTAGAGTGGTATCGGGGAATATCCTCACACACACGCGCGGATCTCATCGTCTTACAAGTAGAATCCCATCCCAACCCCTCCTTCGCATCACCCTCCCCTATGAGTTTAAGAGTCAAGTTGGCGGTATGCTAGTTTGCACTCGCATAGACATTGGATTCACCGCAACTCAGCGATGTCCGCCTCAGCTCAAGATCGGTCCGTTCTTGTGCATGCTGTAGGTATTCCCCGAGCCTGAGTCATGGACCTTTTTGACATGGATGTGGCATATGCGTGTCGTTACTGCTAGCACTGCTAGTGGAAATGTTGAGCGGCATTGGGCACCTTCACGGCATAAACGAATTACGAGCGAAATACGGAACATGCTATAAGGTTTGAGTAGGTATCTCACACGATAGTCTCCCCATATATTCTCACGCATATATATATACATACAAGTAGATGTATATGGAGCAGGAGGTTGAATGCCAAGCAATCTCCCCTAGTGTAAAAGTTCGTGGAAGCTCCCCTATATGATAAATAATCAGCCCGCCTTTTTGGGCTCTACTGTACGTTCGTGAGCATAAAAGCAAGTCTTATACCCTTTTAGGCAGCCTTTACCGACCGTTTTCTACAGCCTACAATGCCTTGTAAGTGATCCATCTCCCCACTTAGCAGCAGACGGATGCTTCCTTAGACTCGTCTCAGCTATACTAGCTAGATCTGTCAAAGCAGACGAATGTCAATTGCAATCAACTTCAACTGTTCAGCAGACAACTTTACGCCAAACTTTCGGCGAAGACCACCCCTTGCCCACGAGACCTGCCGAGCGGAGTTTTGATGTTGTTTTTGTAGTAGCATTACCTTCATGATTGTTGGGCCAGTGCATTTTCGCGTACAGCATGCATAATGGAAGCCTAGCAGAGGGTTTCTGTTTATTTCACTTCTCTTTTCTTTTCTCTCAATCCTAAGAAAACCAGTCGTGTCGGCAATTGCGAACGGCATCTGCTTGTCTCGGCCTAGCCGTCTATCACTGTTAGTCAAGCGCAGGACCACATACCTATTATGAAAGCAAACTTGGCAGCCGTGATCTCCTTCAAGGACCAGGCGGAGTCCCATAATTCTTGAGCGGAGTTTTGCCTTGCAACTCGTTGACGAAATGCTATCCACAGCGTTGACAGGCCGTGAAAACAGATCAGAACAGGCCAGGGCGAGGGGCGTGAGTACACGCTCTTGAAAGAAGGCAAAAAGACAAATGGCAAGGGGGCGTGTCGAGAGCCGGGGGGGGGGGATTATGATGATCATGGAGAACATAAGCTAGGGCTGTGTCTCCCACCTTGACGGCGGGTCTAATAGCCAAGCCTATCCTTGAAAAAGAGGCCTTGTCCTGGAAGAACGCGTGTCCCTGTCCATTCGGGTCCGGCCTCAGGGCTCCATGGTAAGGGCCCCCTTCCTTTCTCCCCAATTGTGACTACTTGATTCCCTCCCAATAGCTTGGTTGGTGATCGCCCGGGCATGGGTTTTCAGCGGAGAGCGCTGGGGCAAAAGTCCCTTGTTGCGGCATGCTAGTCTCTTTTACCCGTCCCTAACATTGAACTTGCAATGGCTCTGGAAGAAAGTCTAGTACAGTAAGTAGGTCTGTTGGATGAAGAGCCTACTGTACTTGTATAGCATGTGCTTGTATGCAGCGTTGCTGCTCGTATCTGCTTCGGACAGGCTCGGGGAAGCGGCCGCCCCCCCCGCATGACGGATCAACAAGCCAGCCAGCTGCTGCCAAAAACACGCCATTTGCGCTGCCGCTGTACCTGGCCGTCGGAGGAGCTGAGAGGCTGATAGGATTTCGGCCGGGCGGCTTGCCTAGGGGGTGCCAGACCTGAGGCTTTGAAAGGCAAGGGGGATAGAGAAGGGAAACGGGGAAAGCGGTGCCGAGCCAGGGCAGGGCAGGGCAGAAGCAGCCCCAGGGCGTAAGTTGACGTTGGGCGCGAGAATTTCTATTTTTCGTTCGTCTTCTTTTTGTTTTGTCTCTTAGCCTTTTATGCCTAAAGGGTCCTGCCCCGTAATACGTGTCAGGTTGTAGCATGGGGATGGGGAGAAGCTGCTTTGAGAAGTAGGTACTCCGGCTGTGGCAACGGTGAATTACAGGATCAAAATGAAAAGTGAAAAAAGACCAAAAAAAAAAAAGTTTTGTATGTGAGCAAGTGGTAAAGCGCAAGGCCAGGGGTGGCGTGTCGTTTGCAGCGAGGTCTGAGCTGAGCCTGTCCGGGCTGTATTGATGCTCAAAGGATCTCCTGGGCTGACTACTGACCGAAAGTCGCAGAATCATGGGATTATGTGCAACGCTGTGCTGCCTGTTGCTGCGTTGCAGTCGATCAATTCATGCCAACAACTGCGGTGCGTGCTATACCGAAGCCCGAGATCAACAGGCCCAACAACCATCAATGTATCCAACAAAACGTGAGGGGTATGAAACCCTGAAGTCAGTATGCTGCAGGTTTCGCTCTGGCATTCCACCAAGTTTGATACAACAAGGCCCTGTGCTTGTAATTTGAACTCGGAAGGAAACGAAACGAAGGGAAGGTAGTATAGAGCAAAGGAGATAACAAATCGACATCTCATAAGCTCGGGCTTAACAGCCGCACAACAGCAGTGGCAAATACGACGCTGCCAAAACAGACGAGAGCCATCCTTCTGAAAGAGCGGTAGATGCAATTATGTACTAGCACTGCTACTGTGGCTGCTGGTGGAGCTCAGTGGGATGGACGTCGACGTCCAGCGTCACGTTTTGACAAGGCCATGCAGCGTCAGTAAGGCTGCTCGGGGGGAGATATGGAAGACTGCCGGCTGCAACAGTAACATCTGCATATCTGATTGGGCAGTCGTTTTAGATTTATCCCGTCACCATTCTTTTGTCATAGTATGTCCATACTTGCACATGTGTTTACTACTGATACCGGTGAGAATACGCTCACATATACGCCGTAGAATCACGGCACATACGCAGCACTGGGGCGTCTCGACTCCGACGGATCAGGTGCACAGACAGTTTGCTCTTGTTTCCCTAATGTCGATTTGCCGTTCCCAGCTATGCGGTTCAGCCACACCCCCTTCCAATTCTGCTAGTGAAGGCCCAATGGCTTTAGACAGATTCGGGAACATGCTCCGCGGCGCGGGCCCATCTCGTAGCGCCGCTCCAGGCACCGCCGGGACAGCGAAGCGACCCGTAGCCCGCCATGAACAGCTGCCTCTCTAGCTTGTATGATGATCGGGGTGTTTATGCTCTCTTTTCATGTCATTGATGCAAAGGGGGGAAAGGGGAGGGGGTTTCTCGCTTTAGCCGCAGGAAACTAGCGTTACAGAGCAGTCATGACACTTGAAGGGCTGTATATTGTTCCTGGATCCCTGCTTCCGCCATGCGTCTGGAGTAGCAGCACGGTAAATACTTCCGCTGGGAGGTGTGGCAGAGTCAGCAGTTTGATACTGTATATTTATGATTACTAGAGGCGGAGCCGGCCTTTAGCCTTTCTACCACGAGTGCCATTCTTTGATTACGTTTACAGCCTACGACAACGAGGGTAGAGTAATTTAATATCAAAGCAATATACTGGAATCGCAAATGCCGTCCAGCTTACAATAGTACGCCCGCCGGCGTCTAATGTCATTTGTTATTTTTATTTTGTCAAAAGTCCAACCAAGGCGACATGCAAAGACAGCATTGAAGGGCGCGCCGATGGTGGATACATGTATGGTTTGACATGCTGCTCAAACAGCCATCTCAGCTACTATTGCTTCTGCTAGCAGTAGCAAGAATCACTTCAAGACTCAGAACGGCGTCCGGCCTCGCCCGTGTCTCGGGCTTTACATGAACCACGGAGTCCAGGACCAGGGCCAAACCTCAACTCCGGATCTCCATGCCCCATTCGCCGACTATCCACAATTTGCGGCTCATGTTTTAGGGCCAAGTCAGTGCGTGTAAGTCCAAGTTTGCGGTTTCATTAGCCCAAAAGCGAATCAGATGCCATCCCAACTAGCCGGTGGAATTACTCGTAAATTTGTACTACCGTACTACCAGTAGTACTGCTATTCCCGTAGGGAAGAAATTGCCTTAAAAGATAAATGTGGAAATACCGAGGATGAAAACAACAGAATGGAGACGAATGCCACGAGGATTCTCGCGCGGCCCGTCGAACGAACGAGCACCGGGGGCAAATCACCGCTCTCTTCTCCATCTCACTAAACGTCCCATTTCTCCCACCTTAAATTTTGGCGTGTTGCTTTGTTATTATCCCCAGTTGCGCCCTCTTCAAACTGGTCCTTGTCGGCCTATTCCAATTCCATCGGGAATAGGGGAGGGTGTGTGCGTGAGGCACTGCCCAATTCCGACACATTTCTTGTCGAAAAACACATCCTGTGGAGCTTTAGATTTAGGGCTGCATGGGTGCTCGAATGCTGGGACGGAGATGAGTCAATTTACAGATCTTCAGCTAATAAACGGTGTGGGAGGGTTTAGTCAAAAAAAATTACGACGAGACAAGATAGCGACGAATAAACGGCAGACGAGCGCCCGCAACAGAGACCCAGGCGCTGGGGTTTTCTGTCAGATCTTTCTTTTTGTCTCTTTCGACTCCCCCCCCCTTGCCTAAACGACCAGTAGTTCTCTCTGCCTTGCAGCTGGGATTACCCATTTCGAGAGCCGCAATGATAATGGCGAGCTCTGATTCGACGCTTCGTATTCTATGCGACATTGGGTACACCTAGCGAATAGATCATCCGGAACGTTGGCGATGCTATTTTCAAACCCTTCGGCACCTGAGCGGTCCTGTGATGTGTAATGCCTCGCTAATTAACAAGCGATGCAGAGCTGAACAATCAAATATACAGGGTCTCATTGAGTCAGGCGTAGTGAATGCGCCTTCTGGCGATGCCATCTGGTGGGCTAGACGCCAGGGCTGAAGCTGAGGGGGTGGGTGGTTTGATATTCGGTTCGCCCCAAAGGTCCTGGGGCTTCAGCTTTGTGATGGAGAGGTGTTCATAGTATGGGCTTGTAGCTGCGTACTGGTTCTCTCATCTGTGCCTTGAGCTTAAATCTTGTTGCTCTTCTTCAATTTAACTCTATATGACTAGTAGGTACTTGGCTGGCCCGGCTCTCTTTCCCTTCTTTTGGCTTCCTCAGCCTCCAAATCCAAGAGAACTTGATCATCTCAAAAAAGGGGAGCCTCCTATTACAAGTAGGGCGACTGCTTGGAAGAGGTGGACAGTCCTGGCCACGGCATCCGAGTTCCGAACAGGTTCATTCGTTCAGCCGCAGCTCGGAAGTCTCGCTTGAGTTTGTCAGTTAGTGGCGGCGGCGGCAGTATCACTCCCTTGGCATCTCCATCGGATCATGCTCCATATCAAGTAAATAAGCACCTTGGCAGCGTCAATCCATCCCATGGGGCCTCCGTGGAGGCGATGCAGCAAAGCAAACCAAAGAAAACGCCCCCCCCAGTGTTCGTTCAAGCCGCCATTGCATAGGCGAAATCAGACTTTGGAGTAGCACGAATCTAATAGTACGTACCTGGACGTCGATTATTAAGAGGGGCCCTGACCACCGTATTAAACGCTTCTTCTGCCAATGTCTCAGAAAAGCTACGGCATTAAGAGCTGGCCCCCCTCCTCAATCCCATAATAGCCGCTACCAGCCTGACGGTACGCCAACATGGGCTCATCTAAACCTAAAAACTGTTCCCATCAAATCTCGCGCGCACCACGTGCGAGGCAAGGCCCAAACGAGGCCATCTCCACGCCCCGCGGCACTCAGACGCCATTGGGAACATGAAAGCACGCAGAGAAACGGTGCAGCCCGAGTCAACGCCGCATCTTGGCTAACGCAGCCCCGATTCATGGTGTCAAATCACGACTTCTAGAAGTTCCGCAGTTTCCGGATGCGCGGTTCATAGCTTGCTTGCGACGGCGTCTACTTTGCAACCCAGTGCTTGCGGCCTTCCGCAGCTTCACTTTCACTTTCACCCGCAGTTGGGGTTGCTTGTTCAGACTGTGATGACGATGATGACGGTGATGATGGATGATTACTTTGTTGCTGCTGATATGATATGCGCCTCGTCGAAACTAACGGTTGCCACTGGAAGCTGCTCAGCAACCCAGGAGAAGACAGTCCGACCGCTCTTCTCTTCTTGAGGCAAAAACTCGACGACGAGTTATCTATCACCTGGACTCGACCAACAGAAGTTGACGAAAAGCGTCGGCAATTGCAATCTGGACGGCGCAATGCGGTATAGTCGCCTCGTTTCCCTTTGGAGGGCGCACGAACTCAGGCACCGAGATTATTAATTGTCTGAGTAAGGAACCTAAGTTTGCGAACTAGCAGAGAGAGCCCAGGAATCCATTGACACGCTCGCAGATACTTCCCTTTCCCACGGTAAGCGGGCCATCGCTAACAGGGCAAATACCGCAAGCAGTTAAAATGGAAAAACAAGATGAGGATCGGAATCCAAATACTCAACCAGAGATAACCACAAAAGATGGGGCTCCGGAAAGCCACATCCTTAACCCCGGGTCTCCGTCAACACCAAACGAATGTGCCACTAACACTAACAAGCCACCACCGCGTAGCCATCACCGACTCTAAACAAGGTCCGGCCCCGATGATTCGTCCGATGTGGCCTGATTTTTGGCTTGGTTTCTTCCTTTCTTTTTTCGTTCCCCCTCTCGGATTTCTACCCAATGAGCCCAGGAAATGGTTTTCCCCCTTGCCGGCACTATATGTGTACTAGGCGCTCTGATTCGCGCTTTCGGGCTTTTGTTACCTCCTTGCAGCACGATTGGATGTACGGCTGAAAGGACGGCCGGCTTAGTCCCGCATCGATAGTCTGCTCTACTTTGGCCTTTTTCGCTGTCTGCCACCCTCTCTGCCTCTGCCGTCCATCCAATCTCGTGCTGGATTTCGTTAGCCCAGCAGCGCTCTTGGCTTGGAAGCAATCCCGAGACCTCCCCTTTGGCGCCAACGCATGCACTCTGTCGATCTAAGGCGTAGCCTATCCGTGTTGCACATCAAAACTGGAGTCCTGGCTGGGACACACCCCCTTGTCCTTGCTGCTCTGATTCCTTCTGTGTGTTGTGTGTCTCTCTCTCTTTAATGTGCCTCCAGTTCAAGTTACAAGCAGAAGCGTGGTTGAAAAAGGCCGGCGGAGATTTGGACACACCACTACGAAGTGCTCATACTGTAAAGGTGGTTTTAATAGGATCTTGCACTTGATTCTTGATATTACGAGGCTAGTAGTTCAGCTGCAATTTCTGTCTCTCCATCATCGACGATACAGGTAACAGGTCTTACCAAACTATTGCTAGCAGTACATCGGCATTTGCAAGACACATGCACGTCTGCAGCGACCAACAGCCCCAAAAGGCGTATCGTGATCCATAGCGTTATTACTAACGCCCGCTGTATTCCTCAGCTTGCTACCGCCAACGAACAATTCGGCCGGCCGTAGTTTCCAGCGTCTCCATATTTAGCTCTTCCCCAACACCCTGGACCTGGGCTGGGCTGGGCCTGGGCTCAAACGTTTAGTTCCCTTCTCAAGGCGGCTTAGCCCATCTGTCAGCTCAAACGCCGCGCCTATGGCTAGCCCAGCAGGCAACTGGAGCATCGACGAGGGTTGCCCTCCGTACATACAGTACTACATTTGTTTGATACTACTACCTACTTCCAGCTATCAACATAAGCTGATAGGCGCAGCACAGGGCCAGGGACTTTGGCAAATGCAAGTCCATTAAAACAAGCAAGAGAACCCTTTTACGACTCAAGCCCCCGAAAAGAGCGAGGGTGAAAGAACTCAGAAGCCTGCACGCCTTTAGAATTGTTGCCAACCCAAGTCATTTCTGTCTCTCTCGCGTTAGTCGGAGGATCAGCCGCTTCAGCTTGTTTTAGGTTGTAATATACGAGCAGGCACCCATGGCCCTTACCGCCCCAAGTATTAGATAGCAGCAACCTTACATGAAGTAAAAAGTCGTATAGAGAGAAGTTGGCAAGTTGAACCAACCAACTGACAAAAAAGCAAGTTTGATGAAGTAGTAACACTAGGTTTGTGTTTTCTCTCTTAGTAATGCCCTTCATGAGGCAGTGTAAGATAGATAAAAAAGCATCGTCCGTTATCCTTTGGTGGCTTTTTCCCAAACCAGCCGCGTAACTCGCCAACTCGCTTCCTGGCAAAAAAGGGGATCTCGAGGACCTCCTCTTTGCTTTTGTTACAGTAGCGTGTCCTTCTCCCCTCCATCATCGAATAAAACACACAGATATGAGTAAAAAGAAAAGAAAAAAGAGTGGTCTAGAGTCGCGCGAGATCACCATTCTTTCCGCGACAGGGGCCCTGTAGGATCATCCTCCACACACACACACACATACATCCCATGCAAATCTCTCTCTCTCTTTTTGCCCCTTCTCCAGCGCGCGGATATTTCCTCGTTCGGAAAGGTCGGGAATCGGCTCCCCCTACCGCAAACACACAGTACAGTATACATGCACCATAGGCCGATATTGCCAGTACATTTGCTGCGTTTCGTCTTTCTCGTTCTAAATACCCATGTCTGCTGCATCTCGAAAGGATTCCCCGCTTGCCGCGAATGGGGGGGACTACCCCTGTTGTCTCTTCTGGTGCTAATTCGTCCTTTGCAGCCACCTGTTGTTGTTCAAATGATACATACATCCTAGCTGCATCGTTCGTGATTCATATCTCTCACCAATAGTCGTATGTAACTAGTGTTTCCTTGATCAAAGCAACACTGCTACTATCACCTACTAGCAGTACGTACTTTTGTGCAGCAGCCTTTTTTTTTGTTTTTAGGCCATAAGCCATTACAAATGATGACTCAAAAATATCAAAGGAATTAAGCTTTTAACTTTGGGATTTAAACAGATGGCGATAATCTATGGGGACTTGCTCATCAAATCCTTTGGTACGGGGTCTTTTAAACACTAAACCACCGGAGATGGCTCCGTCGTATTCTAGTTACGCGGCTCTCGTAAAAGATAAGGGAAAAGAAAAAGTAAGCCTCGCCCTCTCTTTTCCAGGATCAATACTCGGCAGTTGTTACAACTGTTACGAGTAGTAAAT
Source organism: Trichoderma gamsii (assembly GCF_001481775.2). Classification (NCBI taxonomy): domain Eukaryota; kingdom Fungi; phylum Ascomycota; class Sordariomycetes; order Hypocreales; family Hypocreaceae; genus Trichoderma; species Trichoderma gamsii. Next base: position 56,599 of record NW_020171417.1, on the reverse strand, counting down.
AACATATGACAACGTTAACGTGCAAAGCTTTAGAGACTCACAACCAACTGCCTACAGCAACAACATCATTCAACCCTCCTCCAATCCCATTCTTCACTCTGCCTTTACAACTAGGCAGTACTAAGGCATACAGGAATGCATTGCTCTTGCATTCCCCTCATCGAAAACCAACCCCACTTATACCTGCTCGACCGGCGACCGTAATCAGTACAGTAGGGCCAACGCCTCTTCACCCATACTATTCCATACTTGTAGCTATATTTCACAACAGCCGTAAGAGTTACAGTAGCAGCAGCAGCAACAGCTGTATATGTAATCAATCCAGTCTCCCCCTTCGCCTTCGGTTGCCCGCGTTTCAAGTGCCGTCGCACGGTCCCACGGATTTTCAACGCCCAGTTCCTCATCCTTCCCGCTTTACCCGTTCATTCAAAAAGACACAACTTCACTCCTGGTAGCAAAAGGGTTAAACTAAAGAGAGGGATCGACATGGGGAGAAAAGAACAGTAGTCTCTTTGGTGCAACAGGCCTTCGGGGGGGAAACCTCGCGTAGAAAGCCGATGCAATGTATACGACGCTTGTCGCAACTTGACTTGGGGTGGTGCTACCGCTATTGTACATACAGGTCTACAAAACTCCGGCGTGTATTACAGTAGGTCGCCGTGACCCCCCAAAAAGGAGGCAGATCGGCATGGAGTGGGGAAGCCATCGGGCATAACTAATTATAAACTAAATGCTACTGTGAGGGAGCAAGAGGGAGCTATTGAGCTCCAGACTCTGTGTTCAGTGGCGGAGAAAATGTGAGACATGCGGCCGGGAGATGGCACCAGGAACAAGGAACAATCAACATCATGTCAATCAAACGAGTCAGTCACTTTCGGCAAAAGGGAGAAAAGGCGAGAAAAAGAGAGGTATCGTCAAAAAACGTAAAAAATGATCTCCCGCGAGATTTGATTGTTTGATTCTATATACATGAAATTCTTCCATTTCTCAGAATTCCGCCTCAGTTTCCTTAGCCCATGGCTAGATAAAAAAAAAAAAAAAAGGAGTAACGCCGTACTAATGCACTGCTCTGCATTTTTCTCAGAGCCTTTCCATTTCCCAAGTTACCAAAAAAGAATACAGACTGATCCCATATGGCCACTTTGTTGGGCCTTCCAGGGAGATACCAAACCCATTTCATGACGCGTCCAAATGTGACAAGATAGAAGTAGGATAACTTGTTTCCCGACGCCATGCAGACCCAAGCGCATATAAACAAAAGAAAAAGGAAAAAAGGAAAAAAAGACCAAGAAATCCGAAGCCAGTGTATCTGGTAATCTCGTGTATCTTCTAATTCCCGAGTTCCACAATTGATGTGGATGCTTCCGAGAAAAGAACAAAGAAAAGAACGGTCATGTTCTCATTATGCCTCTTTTCTGATTTTAATTCAGACGCTCAAGGGAGCATAATGGGCCCTTTGCCCACGTCAAATCCATGGCAGCCTCGTTCGTGTCGCTTCATATTACTCCGAACGCTGAAAGCTTTGCCGCATCCAGCGTGGGGACACTTGAATGGCTTCTCGCCTGTGTGTGAATGGCTGTGGATGCGCAGGCTGCTGGGCCGACTGAAGGCCTTGTTACAGGTTTGGCAGATATAGCGGTCTTGTGAGGGTGGAAATGGGATGCCGTTTGATGGGTTGAGATAGTGATGATGTTGCCACACGTAGCCGCCAGAGGGGGTTACACTGAGAGGGCTAGGTGGCGGTGGGAACGACAGGGGTAGCGAGCGCTGATACTGGAGACCTGAAGCCGGGGGAGGTGGTGGCGGTAGATTCTGCGCAGGATAGTAGTTGCTGGCAGGAGAGTGGGCAGAATGGGCAGATCCCATCACCGGCGGCAAAGGTGGCTGGGCAGTGGATGTTGAGATGGCAGGCAGAGAGGCCATTCGATATCGATGTGTGTCATGGGCCTCTGCAGGGGGCGTTGTCTCGTAGTAGGTGCTGGACGGAGCGTAGGAGACGCTGTTTGATGGAGACCGCCGAGCGTCAAATGAAGCATCTGTGGACATGGGCGGTGTGGGTGGCAGCGCCCTGTGTCGAGAAACTGGCCTGCTCTCGGCCTTGGCATAGGGTCGAGGAGAGCTAGAGTATGAACTTTCGCTCGCCATAGAACCAGCGTCGGCGAGGCCCAGGAGGTTGGAGATTGAGGGCAGTGAACATTTCGGTTCATCCATGGGGGGCGAAGGGGGTGACTGGTAGTATCCAGAGTGTTGTGAGCCGTAATGAGAAGGAGATATCATGGAAGTGACCAGAGCCATTGTGTGTGTAGTTGAGAGACTGAGTAATCAGGGTCTGTGCAGTCTCGAGGCTCTGCTGTGCACACGAGTGTGTTAAATGCTAGGCAGCTTGAGAATGGTTCGTGATGTCCCCGAGTCGAGAGTCGTCGACCGTTTCGACTGTAGAGTAGACAAATTTGGAAGTGGCTTGAAGGTTATTGCGAGTAAACAAGTGTGAAAGAGGTCTGTCGTAAAGATCTTCGATTCAAAGAGAAGAAGACTCAGCTCTGGAGCCAAGATGGGGGCTAGAGATGCTATATAAGTAACTTGAGCCGCCAGTAGAGACTCGAGTGTTTGGGTGTGGAGCGGCATATCAGATCTGTCTTCCGTCGACATTAAGTATCCCACACAACAGACTAGGAAGTGCCCCGGCGCCTTGAACCCATCGCAGATATTGGAAGTGGGCCATCCACCCTCCCCTGTTTTTGAAAGCTATCATCCCAAGGAAAGTCTGGTACCAAAGGCCAATACTAACTTGTAAGCCCGGCCGTCTAACAAGAGGAGCGTCTGAATAATGGGAAGCGGTGCAAGCGGGCGTACTACCAAAGGGTGTGTGTGGAGAGCATTGAGGCTTTCGGAATTGAGTCTGCTGCGGGAACGTTCCAGGTCAAGGGGAAAAGGGGGGAGTGCGGATAGTAAGCAGGGATGCGGTTGGCGCCACAACGCGAGGGTGTCTGAGGTGGAGGCCTGGTTGGTCATTCTCCCTGACCGGGACCGCGGATAGAGATCGTAGGCGTGGGTGGTATTGCATGCTAGCACCGCAGCGGTGGCTTGACGGAGCTCCAGGGATTGTCATCAGGGATCATTGTGTGGTCAAACGTCGTGGACAGGGTGGATCAGCGTGTACGGAGAGTATGTAAACGTGAGCAGCCAGCGCTGGCCATAACCCTGATCCATACCCGAGCGCCATTCAACCTCGTTTGGCAATTCCTTCGTTTTCAGCTTCTGGATGACGAAGCAGCTCGTGCTAAAATCAGCGCCCGCTGGTTTGATTCGTGTCAAGTAACTTCCGGCCTTCCACCGCGTCTCGGCGGCCGTGGCCGTCTTGGACATGGCCTTGCATATAGGCCCTATATCTAGGTAGCTCTGTTCAGGATGCCGTGGATAGTGCTACAGACTCCTGTCCAAGCAAGCTGCAATAGCTGCGATACTATTCGCCGGCGTCTACAGGAAACTCGGGGCCGCTCTGAGAAACCGCCCCGCGTTAGATATTTCCCCCCTTGGAGCGACCTAGCACAGCTTGAAACGATCTACGACTCGCGGCAACGCGGATCATTATCCTCTGTCAATGGGATGTCAGGCTGATCTCTTCCATTGCTTTGTTGCATTCTCAGTATGATGGTAAAAAGGTGACACGCCAGGGCCGAGAGGCCTGACTAGTAACGGCGCTGCGTTTGTTTAATATAACACTAGCCGTCATCGAGGCGTCACTAGAGCCAACGAAAATCTCGATCCAATACGCTGACACTTATTCCCCAAAAGCAAAGCAGAGAAAAGAGAAGAAAGGAAAAAGTAAAGCTGGGGGGAGAATAGCATTCCGGTCGATCTACGGCTTCATTGTCTGATGTTGCGTGAGTGCCTGATGTAGTATCACGATTGCCACGCCCTTTGGTCGACTCGTGCACTGGATACAGCCGCAAGATGTGAGGAGAGATTTCACTTCGGTGAAGCAATCTGCGGTGGCGGTCCGAGAATGACATCGGCAAACTTTCGTATGGAACTCCTGCAGCGCGCCGGCTTCTATCTAGAGCACAGCAGCAATAGCTAGCTTCGTTCTAGGCTCTTCCCAAACCACTGTCGGCGCTAACACGTAGCTCAGTCAGTGCTAACTGGTGGTCTTTCAAGCGACCAGCGCCGGGCGGGCATCACCTCGTGGCGTGGCGTCCTACACTGCTGCTAAGTGCGCCTCGCTCTCACGGTACAGGCTAATTAATGATCGTCGTGCTAGCAGAAGCCCTGTGAGCAGCCAGTAGATTTTCATCGAGTTGCGTGATTCTCCAGCTAGGCCTGTTCGACGCAGGCGCCACTTGCTGAGACCCTTGTTCGGGTCAGAGGCGTGTCATGATCTACCCAGTATCAAGGAGGGTTAATGGGGCCAGGGGGTTAATTTGCCTTTCTGTTCCGCAGTGGAGTAGCCATTGCATATGCTTGAGCTTCTCTCGGCCGTATCCTTCCCCGACTGAAGCATCTGGCTGACCGATGCGTCTTTGGACGATTCATGCTGCACAGTCTGTCGTCATGACTACGTTCTGCCTATAACTTTGTCGTGCTTCCGCCATTGTCAACCCCAAAAACACTGCAGAAGGAGATAAAAAGGACGCCGTATTCAGCCCAAGCGTGGTGCAACACGGCCACAGCCTCAGTAAACTCTGTACAGGATTATACGAGTTCCTGTATATATATTGGTGTGTATCGCGTACTAGCGTCCAGGAACGGCGTAGCAGCTCGTCGGCTGCAATGGTCGGCTACCAGCGAGCCAGTTAGTCCTTCTCAATGGTCATCGGTTCTTAGACTTCGATGCACGCTCGCTACTCCATACGAGATATGTACATGTAGACTTCGAGTTCAGCAAGTTGGAAAGCATGCTATACCACGATATTGCCCCAGGCCGGCCCTTCTCGAACAATTGTCGATCGAATTTCCTGCCTGGTACTAACATAGCAGCGGCATCCCACCCCTTGACAAGGGGTAAGCTCTCATGGCCGTCAGTCATTACGGGTCATTCCAAACTTGCCAAGGTGCACACGTCCGCGTGGAGCAAATCTGGGTCGTTGAAATGAGATACTAGTAGATGTCAAGATGTTCTGGAAGGTTGAAGCCCCAGCCCAGCCGCTTCTGATTGAAGCCTTTCGCTCAAGGAATGGAGACGGGGCGTTTTAACCAGCTCGTATACAAACCTCGTCGTAAGAAGGTGAGGTTAAAGAATGATATGCCTCAGTTCGATCACGAAGTGATCGTCATGGTAGAATGCACTCCGTGCGTCATCGATGGCCAGCCGGCTCATACCTCCAGGCCTATTCAGCCTGGAAAGTGATTTACTCTGTAAATGAGCATCCTTCGCGCACTCGTCGATTTCTAAACATTTTTGGTATTTGGCCGAGAGGATCGAAAACTTCTTACGACCTCCGTCGTACCTGAAGCACTCCGTACTGTGCTCCTTGCTCCGCACCAACTAACTCTGCTTGGCACGCGCCGTTAGCAGGGCTGCGTTAGTGGCTATAGGAGCTATTGGCATCGCCTATTGCTGCCGGTGAAGTCGTGAAACAGTAGTAAGAAACAGTCCGGAAGCTTTTGATGCCTAGGAAAGGGCTGCCTTTTGTCTTTTTTTGGCACATATCTCGCGGTAGTCGTGGCCGTATTTTGTATTGGTGAGGCCGTGGAGTTGGCATAGTCAGATCGCCTACCTCCTTCGTCCAGTCCTCGCGCACGGCAACTGATCAACGTCGAATTTAGGCATGAAGCATCACTCCACACGATCTGCCAATGGCTGATGTGCAATTTCGCAGGGCTGGGCCAACTGATCGTCCCTATTGATCAAGTAGACCACCGAAAACACGAAGTTTATGAAGCAGCGGAGCAACAGACAGGAGCAAGTTCCAGAAGATCTGCCTCCATGACGAATGACGGACCTCCCCCTGGCTAGCTAGTGCCGGGGTAGACTTCCAGAATAGTTTAGGGGGAGCTGCCGTTGGGTGCGCTGATCAGCAACGTGCAGGAAGATCCTCCCGTCCGCCAGTATCACCCATGGACGCTATCGTTGCTGCACACCTTGGAAGTGGTTAACGCCCGAGCTCCATATAATCTAAGCATGAAGCACCTACGGATGCCAATATCAAATGAGAAGCCGGCACGGGTGGTATCTGAGCTCATCACCAACAACTTGGTCAGCCAGATGGTAAACAATATCGCCCGCTCGCCAAACTCACTATATCCAGCTTAGTCTTGTGTATTTCACATGCCGACTATGCCCGAGCCTATCAAAGGCAGAGGATCGCTCCGCCCAGCCGACGGGAAGGCACCGATGCTAGCTTGAGGCCAAATGAGCACTGTCCAACCTCGTTGCAAAAAGTCTCCAGGATGATGCTCAGACGCAGTTGGGTGGTGTGGTGATCTGGCGAGAAATGACGGGTGCGCTACACGATAAGGCCAGGCAAGGCTGCGATGATGGAGCGGTGGCAATCATGCCGGCTAATCAGCCATCGGCCCCTGGCAACAGCATACACGTAGCCACGGCGACTGCTCGCAGCACTACGACGTTCTGATTGCGCTTTGCAAGACTTCGATTTGCTGTCTGAGATGGGGGTCATCTGCACGCGGCATGATCCAGCATGTGACAAGAACTAGAGAGTGGTGTGCAAGCAGGCATGGATATTAATTCATCTATCCTCTGCAATCCTAGAGATTAGAAAGAGATTAGCAGCCAGCCGAGGTAATGGTTGCTGCTTGTACGTTGGATCTCATCAACCGCTCCCTGTAAGGCGTATCAATACCACCCACCTGAACTGCGTAAGGTAGAGGCCTTTGCTAGAATCGTTCTCAAATTGCACATGTGATGGCGTAGATTCCACGGTGGTTATGCGGTAAGTGGATGTCACATATTGCGAAAATGTTGTGGCAGGGTGATGGTGGAAGGGAAAAGAAATTCAAGAGCACGAGCAGCAAGAGCTTTGCCAGCAGTTTGGAAAGCCTGGAAAGTTCCGTGGTACTCTACGAGTACGCTGTGTCCCGGCAGTAGATCAGCGTCTCTGGCGGTCGCGCTTATGTACTGCCTTGTTAGGGCTTTGATACGTGTATGACTTTAGCGGACTGCAGCCTTCTACAGCGTGCTAACTTCACTACTCGTAACTCGGTAGTTGAGCAGAATCTGGGCACAAGTCTCATTGGTACTTCAATCTCAATACAGAAAGCATTTGCCTCTTGAGAGATGCTATTTGCAGAATATTCAGAGCTTCATCCTAGGTCTGAGCCAGCGGGCTAGTGGAGTGCGGCGAAACTTGCCTTACTTGTCCACTCGCAGCAAAGAGTCGGGATCGTCGCCGCATCACGGGGAGATAATAACAGTTACCGGTAAGCATCAATCCTTACCAATCCTTGCCAATCCTTGCCAATCCTCGCCAATCCTCGCCATATGCATGCATGGGTTTCGGCTGCCACGACCGAAGTGCCATCAAAATCGTCTCATCTTACTGTGCTCCGTGCATGTGCTGTAATACGTTAATAATAGGCACCTATTCTTTTCTGGCATGAAGCCAAAACAACCAATAGAATCTGGAGAGCAAGCATACGACTAGTAATAGCCACTGTTTCTATATGATAAAAAATAGGTAGAGTATACTCTTGTGGCTACAATCTTACATGTCTACATAGAATTTCGTGCAGAGTTGATGTCATTGCACTCCTACGTCCCAATTCGGTATTTGGCCAACATGGATCTAATTGGCTTTGACACATCATCTACCTACCATGCTCAAACGCTTATGGCGAGCAGCCTCTTCTCCTGGCGGGCATTGGGCAATCTCGCCGTAATCACTATACTGAGTGTAAATGATGATATTGCATGTATCAGATCACAAAATGTGTTTTCATTATGGCTTACGCTCGGCAATAAACAGGTTAGGATGCTACTGTTTTGCCTTTCACTATAATGCTGTTACTACCTTTCCATGGTATGAAAGAGAACCATATCAATCTGAGTATCTCATCTTCCTTCAAAGGTCAAGATAACTGATCCTATAGACTTGTTCAGTAGGCTACATCATAGAATACAAATCACATGACTCGTCGGTTGCCAGAGTTGGTCGCCGTGATGAGTAGCCCCTGAAGTATATTCAGACTCTTTTACTAATAGTATTACCCTGGTGTGAACGGAAGAAGCCATGCTGCAACAATTCCTCATTGCGAATACCTATAAATGGCAATTCATCTTGATTAGAAGATGGGTTTTCTATAAAAAGGTCCTAAATATGAAGTATACGTCACGGGATTGCTTCCGAAATAGGGTACGTAGATACTTATATCCTCGGATTGGTCGCAGAAAAGTGTTGCTTTGGAAATCTCTAGAATAGCTATTGCTTCAAACAGTCGGAATATTCCATTGAATTTCCCGAATCAAACAAGCCTATGCCGCTTCCTTGATTGGGTATAACTTACGCGAATCTTCAACACCCACCATCTATTGCTTGGAGCTTCTCTTACCGCCATCGTCAACTGATGAACATCCATAGCCGGAAATAGAAACCACTCTTTTCAGCCGTCGGAAGGACTGCTACCGAAAGACGACCAGACGTGGGGGCGTAAGCCCTCACGTACAAGCAAAAAAAAACAGCCTGATTTTTGGTTTTTGCCAGCATCGGGTTATACCCTGCCTGCGGGTCTCATGGCTGGGCTGAGCGACTATCTGCGCTCGCCAACATTTACGTGTGAGATAGGGCAGACATACCCTTGGCTGCATAGGTACACAATGGAATCATTTTACCTTCCGCCATAATAGCTCTATCTTACAGATGTCACTGAGCAGTATGCCGTTGGCTTGGTGAGATATCAGCAATGAAAATGCCACCAATAGCGAGTCCAGAGATACATTCTCGTACCAAAAACGACATTTTGTACATACAAGAATGCCGTCTTCCAGCTCATTGCGAAGTTCTGTGCCCATGAGATGAATTTGAAACAGACCCACTGGTCCCCACGCCGTATTTCAGAACTCTGCCGCAGCGGAAACATTTGTCTCTTGACCGAGAAGTACTCTCTCTTGTATCCTCTGTACACATGTAGTGTGTGTCAAATTCGACTTACCATTTTCTTTCTCATCCCTGCTCCCGCACCTGAATCCAGGCTCTCATTTCTCTATCCCAAGGCCATGGGAGCAGTGGTGGCAGCAAGGACAGCTAGCGGGCTGCTTCGGAGCCCTCCGTTTTGCGACTAAGATCCTCTCCACTGTCCATGACGATCAGCCGGGATACTCCCTGCTCTATCCACGCGACGAGTGGAGAGTTTCACCGGTGGGCTTAGGAGTCCGGTGGCACGGATTGGGGGGTGGGTGTATGGCACCGCCTCCAGTCTGCGCCGTTTGCTGTGAACCGGCCATTCCAACGGACTGCCTGTGGGATGAGCTAGCTTTGTGGCTGTCGACTTTGCTTTTCAATCCGGGTTAATTTGAGGTCGGGATACCGACAACGAGGGAGCCTTTGGGGACCGGCGTTTTCGCTTGATGACTTGGGGGCCGTTAGCGCTCATTTAGTGTGATTGTGAGTGTGTGTGCATTTCGGACATAAGAACACCTGAGTAGCAAACACAAGGCAGATTCAATTTGAATGCCAGGAATGTCAAACCCCCCAGACGACGCTAGCTCTGTATGCTTTCCGTATCGAATTTCCATCGTTCGGTGAACCCACCGTTCATGGACGGAGAATACCCAGTTGTGGTAATAGCTTGATAGAGCGGGCGCTGTTTCTGCATGACAGACAGGGTTACAACGATTCGGGTGCAATCTTTGCAGTATTTCATACATCTACTAGAGCCTAATTTGCTTACCCCTCCATGTTATATCGAATGTCATATTAGTGTCGACCAACAAGCATTTTGACATCATGAAGAGACGAGTGTACGAAGAAGTATATCAACAGTGTCGGCTTTTCTGCTCGCGCCAACGATATGTGCGAGTGCATATGCCGACAAAGAGACTATCAGCTAGCTTTGACGTATTGGTAGATCCACGCATCTTCTACTGTATCTTGGCTTCTTCGTCGACAGGCAAACTACCCAACGCCAAGACTGCTGCTACCCCAAAGCATGCATTTATAAATCTTACGGCACTTGTATAGAACAGGGATAAACAGACGTACTAGAGAGGTTTAAAAGAGGTATAGTGAGCGAAAAAAAAAACATGTTCGTTCTTTATTTATGATATGTGATGGCGGACGAACTCGCGCCTGTTGACTTTGCTGCCGTCATTGACGCGAGAAGCGAAGTGCATGTCCAATTTCGGAAGCATGAATAGACCAGTTCAGCCCATCGCATACCTTGACGCAGAGAAGTATGCTGTCTCGATTCACTTGCTTGGAAAGAGTCAGATAGCAGGCACCTCCTCTCCTATATCATGAACACGTCCATTTCCCGATTGAAGTACGGATTTTGATGCTCATGAGTAACGTTTATATGTTGAGTCTGGGGTTAAGCATTGTAGTAATTGTACAACTCATGAATTAATGTTCATGTGACTCCTGGCTTTGCTCATGGCTTTAGCTGAACAGATGACCAAAACTGTAATATATGCTTCGATCACCACAACGAATGAATACCTCGGCAGTTATCAATTTTTTTTTAAAATGGTCCATACCTTTAAGATGCAGTTTTACTTACTAATGTTGGAGCATATCTGAACCTATCAAGCTCAAAACACTGGCATATGTCCAAGTCCCCAGGCATGGTAATAATAAGAGAGTCAGAAGAAACACGGAACCATCACTCGTATTGCTCGCTGCACGATCCGCACGATGTATATTCAACTTAAAATTGATTCTTCTGTTAGTATCATTATAAACGATCTCTACAGTATTGCAGAGAAGTAAGACTTAAAGACAAGTAAGTTAGTGATATTGCACTGGGGAGTTGTTTCCTTGTGCGGCGGCACGGTACATCCACACACTAGCATCATCACTAACAACAAATACGCATATGATGTGGATGGTCTAATTCACGTACATGGCCTGACTTCACACTCCTTTGAATGATATCACTGTCTTCTGTTGCCTCGCGAGCTTTCCTGCCAGAAAGAAAAAGAGACTACGACTACAAGGTTGGTAAACCCCAGTGCTAGTGCTCCAAAGACGCTAGTATATTGATGGGGAAACCACCAAGCTGCAAATCAATGGATCTAGTCTCCATGATCTGGGCTGGGCTTCCAGATATTTGGTTTCCCGAGTTTAGTGAAGGGGGGCCATCAGATAGGCCTACATAGGGCCGTTTAGCTAACCCTAGATCACCAGGGCCAAGGACCGCACGCTTGAACGAATGCGTGCTAACATTGATATTCGGGACCAACATTGGATAGCAACACCAGACTCTTAGCCTCGTCCAAGGCTCACGCCCCTTTCACCGGGAAGAAATGTCAGCAGACAGATCGCCGATGTCAGTAAGCATACCCACTGGTGATTAGCAAGGTACCCGTAATATACGACACGTTCGTGCATACGCTATGTGAAGCGAGTAACATGGCCTCTGACAACTAGAAGAAACTTCGGCATCGATACCTTGTCAACTGTATGTAGGATTGGGCGAATAAATAGTAGGCGAAACTTTTACCATCGTTTACATATCAAGACAAACTGTTGGTTTCATGACAAGGAGAGTTGGAAACAAAGACAAGTCCGACGGAAAAAGCAGTTGGTGATCTCGGGCACCACTACGGGGACTTTCCCGGGCACCACTCCGGGGATCGTATTGTGACAAGTCGACTTGATAGCACTTGGCACCCCTAGTACCGCAGTACGCTTGTTCTCGGGCTTATTTCCAACTGGTCCGTTTGCTGTATGTTGTCTCGGCGCAATTCGTTGATTCCTTGCAGGAAACTGTATCGCGTCATGCGCCGTTGGTTCCTCGGCGACCATTTGCGTGAACCATGTCATACCACATGTAGTATATGAGAGGCAACCCAAGAACCCTAAACTATAATAAGATTACTCATAGAAATCTGACAGCGCCCAGGGGTATGCCTTTTGCCGCATAAACTTGGACCATGAAAGAAGAGGTTAGTAATTACTCTGTAGCTGATTCCAGTAGACTTGTCAAGTCCGGCAGCTAGTATGGCAGGGCTCTGAATGATCTTCGCAACGAATTGAGTTATACATACGCAGTGGGATTGGCTATCATATGATCAATCTCATTGCTGTAAGTTTCTCATGCGGGAAATGTGATTTGAACTAAACGGCGATTGAATTGCCCTGGAGAGTCAAAATCCTGGGAAGTCCTACGCAGTCTCGAAGTCAGGTAGATAGCCGTTTCAGGTGGCTGCTGTTGGATGCAAGATGACTGCAGCATCCACCAGGTTTAAAAATCAGCGTCTCAATGTGTAGGATCATTAAGGGGTATGTCGTCCTCATGAATGTCCCACGTGGGTCTGCTATGCATGGTAGCCTTGCGAGAGAGGAGTTGATCTCAGTTTCAGACAAGAACAGTTTTGGTGTGATGTTGAATACGCTGCTTTGACTCTGTTTGTTCGATATCGTTAGCAACTCATTTCGAAATTGCAGTGTACGTAAGATGTGAGCTATAAGGCGTCTACCATAATGCAGAAACAAGATGATTCACGCATAAACTTGCAGTAGTAGGTAAAAGGAAGGGTTATGCGTCTGTTTGAAAAATATGTGTTCACTGAGTTGGCATGCAGATTTGTGTGAAAGTAGGCCAGTCGGATGAACAAGTGGTAAAACATACAGTAAGCATATGAACCTCAATAAGCAGCGGTGGATACGATTCCAAGTGTTATCTTCATGAGCGAATCGAAGAAGTCCGGTAAGGTATGTACTATATACGTATACACATTAGATGCGATATTATCTGAAAAATTGCAAGCGAGTGGTTGCGATCTTTTTTTTATTTCCCCGACAGTCTAATTGTACACATGACAGCTGTGATGTCCAAGGCGGACATCGATGAACGAGGTGGTATAGATAGTAACCGTTTATCCATCCTCTATTCTGCCATTTTTCGCTAAGAAATCACATAATACTTAAAAGCCATGTGTTTTATATTGAGTCTCCACGTCTTTCAAGTTAATGTAAGCGATAAGGGAAACGTAAGCGGACTGCAGATTAGCGAGAATCGAGCCTCAAGAATGCCAAGACACTACCTAGTTGAGTCTATTAATGGCTGTGCACCTTCTGTTGATAGATGCTGCTTAATAAGGTAAATATCCGTTCAAAAAAAAAAAAAAAAAAAAAAAAAAAAAAAAAATTCATGTGTAGTCGTAAATCGTTTGCTTACCTTACATTGATGAGTGCTTGATCTCGTGTCCACTTAGATACATGTACACGTGCAGAGGCGCTCAATGATGTCCCCTACCTAAGCAGCCACAATTAGCTTAATTTACTGCTTAAATGGAAAGGAAACTTCGAGGCAAGTCTCCAGTTGCATACAGCACCTCTTCTTTTACCGCACTCACAGGATCCCGACTTTCTGGTATATGCACTTACACGCGCTGTCCCATGAATATGTCTATCAAAGCTACAGCAGCTTGAGACAGAACTTCCTTCATACTGTAACTGCTCCAGCGACTAATGCCGCTAAAGTAGACCCAACAAGCGTTCGGAGAATCGGGCCTCTGCTCCGGCGCGACTCTCCCGGGGCTTCTACTGCACGACTTGCGCCTTGGCTGCCGGCCTCGGCCTAGCGCATCGTTGTCATCACCATGGCCATGTCGTTGAGATTCCCAAACGGCTGCTGCAAATAGCCAGAGCAGCTCTCGTTCTGCTTCGAATCGCCTCCCTGGCATGCATGCTGAGTTCTGTTGCTCGCCCGGCGGCCCCATCCAACGGTCTGCAGAAGCGTCGCCATGGGCTCTGTGCAACCGCCCACGAAGCCGTGCCACAACTGCCGCCGGCAGAGGCTCCGATGTGATCGGTCGTACCCACATTGCAACAAGTGTGCCGCCTCGGGCAAGGAGTGTCTCGGCTATGGGAAGCTGTTTCGTTGGACGGGCGCCATCGCCAGCCGCGGCAAGCTGGCCGGCCGCACGTCGAGCGCGCCTGTAGCGGCTGAGACCGACAACGGGAATGATGCAAGTAGAGATGCTGATGAGATAGACGCCGAGATGCTCGCTGAGATGGGTGCTGAGGCCGGGACAGAGGCTCCGTCGCCTGTGCTGGCGGTGGCCAAGGTGCGCTCCAGGAGGAGCTCGTCCATGTCGGCTAGAGTATCTATTATACCATGGAATGGCCATTACGGAAGAAGAATGTCGGCCGATGCAGAAATACCACTGCCCACTCCGTTGCCCAGGTCTCCCCATATCAAACCAAGCAGTCCTTGGGTGCTGGCCGATCCTCTGTTCCAGGATCTGAACCAATCTGACCGGTTCTATCTCAACTACTGTGCGTACAAGTCGGATCCTGTTTCTTCTTTGTAGGTTATAAACGGAATGAGCGGTGACTAACATCTCACTTGCAGTTACAACCCGCCTGTGCAAAGACCTAGTGTCCACCGACGGGCCAGAGTGCAATCCTTTCCGCAGCCTCATACCACTAACTCGTGCTCATCCACTGCTGCAGCACATTATCGTTGCGGCCTCGGCGGCTCACATGTCTAACTTGATAACCATGGGTTTGCCATATGATGACAGCGGCCTCGTAGCTGCGAATCAGAGCGCGGCTTCGAAAAAGGCACTCGACGATGCGCTGGTCGCCAAACACACAGCGCTGCGGCTAATGTCTGCTGCCATTCAGAACATCGATACAATGGATGGTGATGTCTTGCTTGCAGCCTCGCTCTTCTTCATCAACGTAGAGTTGATTGAGTCTGGAAAGCATGGTTGGAGAGCGCATCTCGAAGGAGCATCAAAAATTATGTCCTTCATACAGCTCACCCAAGCGTGGGATAGCTCATTGCGGGACTATCTCCTCTCAGACTGCTTTATGTGAGCTCTCTCTTTTATTTTATGTCTCAACTTCTCATCATTTGCGTTGTAATCGCATGAAGAAAATCCCTTCACTTGCTGACAGCCACTCCCAGCTACTTTATCCTTGCCTCGGCATTTATGCCAACAAGATACGCAACGTCTTTGAGCTTTGAGTCTTCACAGATTCCCTTTGTCCTTGGCAAGACGGTTGCGAATAGCTACTTGTGCTGCCCACCAGAACTGATGGAAATCTTGCACACTGCCTCCCAACTATCGAACAACGCAGTTGATGATCAGCCCAACGAGGAAATCACCATGGCTGCTACAGAGCTGGTCAAACGTGCTCAAGCCTACGACATCTATGGATGGGCTCGCGACACAGCGAAAGTCTTGTCTTTGTCAAATGAGTCGATGCAAAGCCGCATGCACGCAGGATCGGCTCATCGCTTGGCTGCTTGTATATACATTTTGCAAGCCGTGCCGTCTGTCGGGGAGAGACTTGGCCCAGAATTCGTGACCTTCTTAACCGATGATTTGCTGGCGCATCTGAATATGATTCCAGTAGAAGACCCCAACTTCAAGGCCACAACGTGGCCAACCTTCATCATTGGCGCTGAGACTAGGAACCCGGAACGACAGAAGCATATCATGGAAAGACTACGGATAATGACGACAGTATGTCCATGGGGCTTCATCCACACCGCCATGGAGACGCTCCAAGTCATCTGGAACCTAGCGGCAGAGGAAAGAGGGTCAAAGAGTTGGGTCCAGACGCTCAGAGACCCAGAAATGAACTTTTTAATCGTATGAGTCGACCTTGTCCCAGAACGGAGGGAAGACATTTTTGAGAGCATGGGCTAAGGATGATACGTTATTGGAGGGTTCTTTCAACATCAATTCAGCCACACTTCCCAAGAATTGTCCATCATTTCCCTTCATATTGCTGCCTATCAATCCAATTCATGATGGCTTAAACTAGGGTAACAAGGTTAGCATCACCCCACCTCATAGCTTTCAGCTGTTCCCGGATGACTCATCACGAACGAGGTAGACTTGGCACCCACTCATGATATATGTTTACTGTCATGGCCGAAGCTTGTTGCAGCTTTTTTTCAAACGATACAGAGACACTTTGAACTAGTTGAACCAAAGCATGGAACCTATTTGGCCGGATTTGTTACTACCTGCTTCGCCATCACGGCGATGCCTTGATCGCTTCAGCCTCCTTGACGAAGAAGGCGCGGATGGCTTGGTAGCGTTCTGGCCGCTGCTTGAACATATACTAAGCCAACCAGTCAATACCCTGGCTCAGCTTATAGATGTGCTCGATACCGTCGCTCATGTGAACTGTGGCTCTTATGGGGCAGCACATGACTACGGTATACTAAAGGAAGCTGTGGAGCAGCACAGCGATACATTCTTCTCACGATTATGGCCAACTATTGTCCAGCTCGCTCTTATGCTACCTGATTTGTTCCCGGCACGAAAGATTCCTGTACTGCAACCAGGGGAGAAGCTGTGTCTTACAACGAAAGAAGTCTCATGCCTTGTGGCTCACCAGTTTCTCTGCACATATCAAATCCCTCCCTGGCGAGAAGGATATCACGACTTTAGCATTTGGTATGGTCCTGGACAGCGGCATCCGCAAGCGATACGAATGTATCTCACGGCACTCTTTTCATACTTTGATGAGTTCAGTGCAGAGTCACGGATGATGAACCTCGGAACGTCTCTTGACAGCCATGTCGGATTCTCTTTACATGCTTTCGACGACCCAGAAGCCTCTTTAGCATGGGAATTCGACCAATCTCGATTAAGGAGACTAAGTATTGTCCATCTGGAAAAATTTAGCACTGAGCCACAGGAAACTGTCTACCAAGGAGACAGCGGCGCAGTTGTGGTCTCTGCTAATAAGGATATTGGTTTTGGACAGTCAGCAACTCAAGAGGAATTATACATGGGTAACTGTCCCGAGGCTTGTCCTGCAGTGCTCTTCACACCCACGCTGCAAGACAACCAAGTGCTTGTTATTCGTGGGGCACGTCCTATGCTGAGAATCCTTGGTCAGCGTCGTGATATTATTTGGGAGAAACTTGCGTCAGAGGAGAAGCAAGGAGGTCGAATGCTGTTTATGGACGCGCTGGAGCTTGACGAAGCAGAAGGCTCTACAATGCTACCTGATCTGAAACAGGAACATATTTTGCGGGAGATTCGAAAGGCGTATACGGCGTTTTCATCATGGTCAGGCGGTGCGAATCCGACTGTGTGGACGGGACTATGGGGCTGTGGCGCCTTTAACGGCGACCCAGCGACTAAAGCAATCTTGATGTGGATGGCGGCTTCATTGGCCGGTAAAGAGCTGCGATTGCTCGTTGATGCTTCTCAGAGAGATTTTGGTGTAAAATTTGGACGGTTTATTGAAAGAGTTCAGGGGGCTTGGAATGTAAAGGATCTTCATGACTGTTTGAAAGCTATACCCCAGGAAATTGGACGTTGGAAAACAACGGATTGGCTACTTGAAAATGTACCCGACTGTCTATAGGGGATGATGATACCACAATACGATAGTATAATGCTATGTCTTGCTGATAGCACACTATGATACTGGCAAATGTCTGCCAAGTAACTACCAAGAGACGATATTCTTGTATCTCCTGCAGGGATTGTTACAAGTGGAAGTTTCCCAGGTCGGTGTTTTATGCAGTATATTCACATAAATGGCGTTAACTATGTAGTAGATTCACCATAACAAACCGCATTTCTGGGATAGCTTCTAATATCACTCCCCTCTATTAGCCTCACCGAATAGCAGGTGACAACCGTTGGATTGGTCAACATAGGTATTCATATTTGGTCGCTGATATTTGATAAATACTGTCAGATCCGGCTAAAAATCGCCTACAAACATATACACCAAACCCGATGCCAGCATTGGATGCTCTTCTTTCCATCATCATCAGGCAGCTTCTACTGAGTTAAATATGCGACTGTATAATTAGACAAGCAAACAAAGATAAAGACATCGTCTTTACATACCTCCTTGTTTTCATCGATCTTATATCCATATGTCTCATTGCTGAAGTCGCAGACACTCTATTGCGTACCAAAGTCCTCTGACGACTCTTTCACTGTTGGCACCCAGCCAACAATTACTATTACAAACACGAGGGGTGTTTACTTTGCGACGCATTACCGGTCCGTTTGGCTTGATGGAATTCTATAAATGATAACAACTTAATATATCTTTTAGAGACATTCGGTATGCGGTATATGAGCCACTGTTGGACGCCAGTCATCATGATCTATGGGACTTGTCGGTCATCACAACTCCCTACACGCTTCTGCAAACAGGATAGTGCACGATGAAGAATTCTCTACATGAGGATTCAGCAATGAGAACTACCAGTAATATACTCTTATTGTGATAACTGAGATATAGTTGGCTCGGCGATTTTTGTCTTTGAACAAGACCAGTTAAGGCTACCTCTCGGCGCATTTAAGCTTTATGTTACAGGAACATGTCTGTGCAAATCTTTGTCACACGCTCGTTGCGGACAACATGTCACTTATGCGACTGAATATTATGCCACAGAACGTTCTACTGGTGCGCTACCTACGTGCCCTTGACGATTAGGGCATTCAGTAGACGAACAATGAAAGGGCAAACAACTATGGTCGGGCTGTATCCTGAAGCTGGGATAAACACCAAGGTCGCACCAGTCACTGATATCGCTTAATGCGACATTTCACTAGCAATACTTGGCTGGCTTTCCACGTCACAACCTCGGCACATATAAACGACAGCGATCAGTGGCATGCTTGCTTTGCTACTTGCGTCTTGGGTTGATGACGAAACACGCTGCAGCGTAAACGAAGAGAGAGATGCTGTGTCGCAAAGGTGCAATACAGGATGTTGTAGCGCCAAAGCACAAAGACAAAGCAATTTCGATAGGCCCGGATTAATGTTTCAGTAGCGCAAGATACAACTCTAGTCACATGTAGAGGCGCCGCTGTCACACCGCAGCTCTATCACCTATCGGTTGCTATGGTCTCAGCGGCGGTCATTTGACTGGTTGATATTTGAAACGGAAAAAGTACTTCAAGTAGCTCTCAGGAGGGTGTCCTGGACCAACGAGAAGCGATTCCATAGACTTTGAGGCCGAAGAAGTTCCATCCAGAGAGGGTGTGAAGCCTTGTTCTGGAATAGCCCGACGAAATCACCCGGGGTACGTAGTTTAAGGTAGCGAATACGAAGAATCAACAGAATGTCTGGTAGAAGCGAGTTATTTTAGCACGTCTCGCATTTTCTCCAATCTGAGCGGCCATGCACGTATATATTGCTGTGGATGCTCGACGCACATGGCAGATCTTTTCTCGTTGCTCTTGCCAAACCAGTGGAAAGAAGTAAAGCTAAAAGAGAGAAAAAGCTTGTCATGAGGCTTTCCCGTGGTTACATGGCGTTACCAATGGGAT
Source organism: Trichoderma gamsii (assembly GCF_001481775.2). NCBI lineage: Eukaryota > Fungi > Ascomycota > Sordariomycetes > Hypocreales > Hypocreaceae > Trichoderma > Trichoderma gamsii. The sequence goes on along the minus strand of NW_020171417.1, from coordinate 37,203 downwards.
CAAACTCCTGCAAGCTGCTGCAAGCCGCGCAGCCGGCCGGAGGGTGATTTGCATAAGGGCCGCTGCAGAAGATCCCGCGTGCACATCTGATGCAAGGCGGGACGGAACAGATATGGCTGTAAGGCTCGATGCAGTGCTACTTAGTACGCGAAGAAAGGCTATAACTTATTCTTGCATGTAATGCAGAATGATATACCTGTTTTGTATCATGTTAGCATAGAAGAAAATGAAACAAATGTCTCGTCCCTCAAACAGATGTTTGCATATTCATCCCATACACTCAGGCGGGGAAATACAACCATGGAACGCCGCCGCCAGCCAAAGGAGTAAGCGAGTAAATTCAGACATGTCAGATGTGACGATCGATAATGGACCAGATCCCAGCGTCGCGGAGAGGAAAGGCAGGGGATTCTAAAAGTATGGGAAGAGGAGAACCTCGGACAAAAGGGGAGGGTAGAGCGTATCTCAGACGGGCTCTTGCATGTGTCTGCGCACACCCGTCGCATGCAAGATTCTGGCGCATGGGTCAAGACAAGGCACCAGGCTGAGAGGCATCTTGGTGTACAGCCACAGTTTGGCGGATTGATAATATAGCAAGGCCCTATCAGGGCTTCTGGTCGTACCGCGGAACGGGCGATACCGCCTTTCCGTGGCGGGCGTAACATGATAAGTCGTTGTTGGAGGCATTGGAGTAATATATTGAGATGGAGGTGAGGGGCCTTTTGCATTTGTGGCTGGGGATAGAAGAATGGGTGGTTGGACAAAATGTCGCGGCGGCCAGAGGCGTTTTTGGGGTCTTGAGGCCTTTGGAGCACGGATGTGGTGTCTGGTAAGCGAAGACGTTGGAGACGGGAGAAGTTGAGTCCGGCCCGTAGCCCAGGATATTGAAAGTTGGAAGTCATCGTGATGGAAAAGAGAAGCACATGTGCCAGTAGACGTGGAAGACGATAGAAGAGGTGCAGCTACTATGGCAAGAGGGGAGACGCTCTTTCCCCAGTGCTGCGGAGGGGCCTCAACCCCTCGTGATCGCCTCGACTTTTTTACTGCCCTCGAATGTTTTTCCACTCCTGCTTTCTCTCTTTTGGCCTGTTTGCTCGTAATTAATTCTTCCTCCCAGCAGCGCTAGGCGCTGGCCGACACACACCATCTTTTGGCCGTTTGCTTTCTGTCCTGGCTCGATCCTTGGCTCATTCCCAGCTGCCTTTCCGGTCGACGATAATCGGTGTCTTAATAACGTTGGTTCCGGCCTGTTCCGCCCCTGTTCCCAAGAAAGACGCTGACGGGCGCTTTACAGCGCCTCAGATTGACCAAGAGCAGTTCCGCATCTCGCAGACTGATCTATTCCGACCGCCATCTCCAGCCAAGTGAGCGTCAACAAGCCGACAAGTCTCGGGGAACTTCCAGCTGAGCTTCAGCTTCAAGCAACGACAAAACTCGAGCACTGTCTTTACATTGCCGACAACCCGGGGTCAGCATCCTGCGATACTTCAGCTCAAAGTTTCAGCCTTCTAGCTCGGCCCCCCTTGTTCAGCTTTTTATCGATGATCAAGAGAAACGCGGTGCCAGGCCAAAGTTCATCTCGATGGGCGGAGTTCCAAACAGCCCCCAAAAACTTATTACCCGGCGTGCAGCGGTTACCCCTGCAGTGAATGCATGCTGGCAGCCGTCACCGATCAAACGGCTTGGAGCTAGATATTCGACGACGCTTCTAGAGCCATGTGATTGGTAGCCATTCACAGCCATTTGAACTCTGAATCCTAGCCGCATAAACATGATAAAGTAGCTCCCGCGGCATACAGCCGGCTGACTTCAAAAGGGGTCCAAGATTTGATACTGGCTGGCTTCGTTCACCAGCTCCTTTGCTGCTTGACCTTGACATCGCAGGCTGCTTAACTACAGACTTGCACTTACAGATATTAGTGGAACGCGGGGTGGCTACAGTGAGATACAGGTCGTACCGCTCATTCACCCTGGCACAGATATTTGGCCGCCCGCGCCGCTGGAATTGGGGCAGCTTTCAAACGGGCCATGGCCGTAGGAGCCGCCGCTTGAGCATCCGTTTGATCAAACGGAGAATGCAGGGCCGTGAATGCGTTTCTTTCCATCATCAGCTTACGTCGCCATCGTCTTCGCCATCACCGCCGTCGCAGATTTTCAGCCTCTTGACTGTTGCGGCTCTAACAGTGACAGCGCCCATCAGCCGCCGGCCGAAAACAACGACCGCCTTTCCCCCCCACGATCCTGATTCTCCAATCACAAGCTCCTTGCTGCACCAGACAGATCCCAGGATTAAAGGCCCGCGCCAAAACCTGGCCACACCGGGGGCTCGGTCTCAAACCACTCGCGCGCCGCCAGCTCTCAATCCAACCTGCGGCGTTATGCACATCACTGCCGTCATCATCCCGAGACCATGAGCCTCTGTGCATTGAGCTTGCCGAACCAGACGCTGCCGTCACTGCAACGTTCATGCACCATATTATCCTCTCCCTCCTTTGCAAACCTCGCCGTCTCGCGAAATAGTCCATCTATCGTCCTTTATCGCCCTCACTACCAACACCGCCGTCGTCCACTGCGTCAGCCCCGACTCCAACACTACAGCTATCCATCTCTCCATCGCTGCTGACCTCGTTACGGCCACGGGTGGCTCTCTCTGTCCAAGAGGCGCCGTAGCGCCTCGCTCGACAGCCAGCCATGGCCACTTCCAACACAATACCAGATACGCAGCTAGGGCTCAGTGCCGAAGAGATCCAGCTACTTCGGCAAGGTCAAGCCGCGTTGGGAGGCGGCGCAGGTTCAGCAAGCTCTCGGGCCGCCAGCAGAGCCAGCAGCCAGGGCCTCTTGATGCTAGACAGCTCGTCACTTTCAGCTCTGGGGCGATACTTTGATCGATTAATGGCCGGCATCGAGCAGAACATCCGCTACCTCAGCGAGCAAGCCCAAATGTTTACACAGGTTCAATACGACCGAGCCGGCAACATCATCGATGGCGCCGACGCCGAAATCGCACGATATGCCGACATCTTACGGCAACTCGACGAGCTCGAGGTTGATTTCGATAGGATAGCCCATATCAAAGAAATTGTCAAGGGATACAGATCAAGGGTTGAAACACTCGAAAAAGATTTGGAGAGTAGCGGTGGCGGCTCGTCAAACCGACACAAGCATTCGTCATCACATCACCACAAACACTCCCACAAGCACAGTTCATCTCGCCACAAGTGAGGCAAGATTGCCATTGCCACCACCTTCTTTTTATCCACCAGGCTGGAGTCAGCGCCGGCCTTACAGACAGATATCATCAATGTCGAATCATGCGCAGTGTGCGGGTGTCTACCGCTTGGTCACCGACAAGTTATCAAGGGAGGTCCCATAACAACCACACAAGAAATCTCGGTACAGGGTTATCAATGGAAAGGGAAAATGGATATTGCAAAAAGGGAACAAAAAATTCGTCTTGAGATGCCTAAGCTGGCAGGATGCAGCTGTTGTAGAGGGGGGTTTGTATATTCTCGAGGTTGCGGGACTACAGCCGCGAAATTTCCTCAAGACGGGTGAGGCCTCGCGGCTGAGCAAGAAAGGAAAAAGCCTCACGGCTCGTCATTTCAGTTTTAGGTTTGGGCATACTTGGCTTTGAGGCGTTGAGACTTGTGATTTCTGCTTTTTTGGATTTTTTTCTTCTTTACTCTTTTCTTCTTCGCTACATTGCAATCGCTCACGCCGCATGCTTGGGTTTTCTTGGTTCTAACAATTGTTTTATTATGCTTTTTAACTGGTATTGGGGAGCTGAAGATTTTGCATTTATGTATGTTTGGGAGCAATTTTGTTTAACAGGAGCGAAGAAGAAACAGGAGTCTTTCTCTCTATGATACCGGAATACGGCGTTTGTGGTCATTTTACAATCTGCTCTCTATACCCTTTGGAAAGATTTGGAAAGATGCTGTTTTCTTGCCGGGTGTCGGCAGAAACAGAGAGGCACGAGCCTACTTGGGCCAGGCTTATGGTGTTTGGATTGAGGCACGAGCAACAGCGCAGCGGCCTGGATGTGATGCAATGCACTCGCCTCCCCGTGGAGAGAGACCGCTGCTCGGCCATGCAAGCAGGCGAGGCGGTATGCATCAAACACGCAGCTCCAGAGCCGTGCGCTGTGAATCATTAGCATTAGCAGGATTATTAAGACGTAATACGAGTTGGCGCAACGGATCCCGTACAGGGCGACAGCGCAACTTTTTACCATTCTCTCTTTCCCGTGCCCCCTCTTCAGTTGGTGACTGTCAATTTCGGTGTAGACCAGGTTACTGGTTGGTTGTGGAGATTCAGTCACCGCATCAATAGCTGCATGAATCACTTGAGCCGACCCAACGGACTAGACGACGTGTCTCTGTTGACTGGAGTTGGGAAAATATGGCTAAATGGATAGACGGATGTTTCGCGGTGGTTGGCGATTGGGCATTGAATGGGCAAAATCAGAGCATTTGGTTCGTTCGTCGTACTTCACTTATCTTTGCCTTCATTTCAAAAGAGGAGGCGTGTGATGCATTCTGCATGTCTTGAAGACTGCCGATAGCCTTGACTTTATATCTCGCGGCCGTGGAGATGATTAAGCAATGGTTAATCCAATGCCTTTTGCAGTTCATATCTCTCTCTCACACACACTCAATTTGTCTCGCTCAACTCTTGCCTAAAATAGACCAAGATAGGAAAGAGTATCGTTGATTCGTCATTGTCGCGAATGGTCCGATGCCGATGAACATTTGGACAGTGCAGTACAGCCAATAAAAAACCGCTTCAAGAGATCATGGTTCAAACCATTCAAGGAGTTTATATGTGCGTTCTATCTAAAGCCATCCGCCAAGCTAAAAAGTCATAGACATGGTTTCGTGATATATGAGGTCCCTACATCAAACACCTCCAAAAAAAAGGGGGGGGAACAAAAAAATTAAAAGCACAGGCAGCGAGATGACAAAACAGATTTCACAATACTTTTACTCCCCTAAGTTTTTGTAGAATGACGTTTGTGGATTGTATCTCTCTCTCTCTCTCCTGTCTGTCATGTCTCTCCTGAAAAACGCCCAAGCTAAAAAAAAGAAAAAAAAGAAAAGAGATCAAACCAAAAGACAACCAAAAGCCAACCAAAAAAACAAAAGCATACGCCAGCCAATAAACCAGCCAGCTTGACAAAATTCGGACCCTCGCGCCACATTTCTTCATAACGGGATACAGGAAAAAGAGGGGAAAACACACAAGACTCAAATACAAGAGAAGAAGACGAAAAAGAGGGGGAAGAGAAGAGAAGAGAGAGAAGAGGAATAAATTGAACTCCACTCCCTGGGGAATGTGCTGTCCGCTGAATAATTTCCGCGTCTAATGCGTCTTTTCACTTCTCGCGAAGGCGAAAAAGAATAACGAAAGAACCAAATCAAACGCTTTTGTTTGGATTGCGGCTCCGGCTCGCGTCCTCAAACTCGTCTTGGCGCAAAAGGCAAGAATGAATACGAAGAACGACCATAAAAGAAAGAAAGGGGCAAATGATTAAACGAGGTAACACACGGGTTATGAACTCGTGCTGATGCAGGCTTTTAGCATGGAAAATGGTTCCGTGCTAAAAGAGGTGGAAATATGCGTGTCCCATCGTTGCTATTGCTATCAAGTATCGTAACGCGATACACCAGCCGCAGTAGCGGCAGCAGTAGCAGCAACAGACGAGATCAATGGTAATGTACGGTTTCCATATATGTGTAGTTTGGGGTATGATGTCGATGATCAATCGGTGTTGTGCAATGCCATGCATGAAAAAGAATCCTGAAAAGTCACCCCCTAGACCAATTAGGGGGCTCAAAGTAGATCCCAAGCAAAACAAGAAAATCCAACCAGTCGTTATAAAAATTGGGCAAAAGAAAGGAATGTTTTTTCCCCTTATTCTCGCCCTCTTTTTCTATCTTTTTGTAAATCCTTCACCACCGCCAAGCTGCCTAAACCTGCGCGATGCGTCGGGTCCGAACCAGGAAGGGACTCGGCATCTCGTCTCGCTCCGGGTCCCACACGGCCACCGGCTCGTGTCCGGAGCTGACTACACGATCTCGATGTGGCTTCGTCGAAGCCGCGGCCCTCTTAGAGCTCACGTTCTCGCCCAGCGGTATGCCCGGGACGCTCAGGGGGCGGCCTCCAGCACGTGCCTGCTGCAGCTCGACCAGTGTCCGGCCCTTGACGTCCCTCTTAGTGGCTGTCACTTTGCTATGCGCAGAGCCGTCCTTCTTAGATGACAACCTGCGAGACGTGCTGGATGACGCGGACGTGGGCGACGGGGTGTTAGCCTCACTGACATTTTTCGTCCCCGTGAGGTTAGCGACGGAGGGAATCTTAGTCAACCGGCTGACTGGAGAGCGCGACCGTGTGGTTGGAGCAGAGGTGACGGCGGCTTTGGAGACGAAGCCGCTCGACTTGGTTCCGCTAGTTCTCAGACGAGAGGTAATGTTAGAGGCCTTTTGCGAAGAGAGAACCGGCCGATCTTTGTTCGTAAAGGGATTGTTAATCGATGAACTGTTTGTTGATCTGTGTCGCGTCGGCGAAGAAGGAGTAACGTCGTCGTCGTCTGAGTCTTCAAAGGCTTCTCTCATCAGATCCCAATTTTCCGCCCTGGAAGCCGAGTTCGCCGCAAAGATGTTACCTTGGTGCGTTGGAACCTTGCCGCGGCGGCGCGGAGACAGCGATAGCGAGGCAATGGCCACAGGGGGCGAGTCCATTTCGATATCCATGGGAGTGCCGTGGGGGCCGGCATACGTTTGGGCCCTGCTATAGGGCGTCCGCGCTGTTCGTTTGACTTCCTTGTTGAAGTCTGGGCTTTCGGCATTGTAAGAAAGCTCTGTGATGTCGGTGGTGGAAGGGAACTCGTCGCCGCTCCCGTCAGCAGACGAGTTTTGCGGCTGGTCAGATCTCGCGGCAGGAGAGTCGATAATTTGCACGTCTTCTGTTGGTGGTGATGGTGCTCTCTTGCGGCTTTTTTCCAGCTCCCTCTCCACGCGGCTCCTGACCTCCTCGTCAAACTGCTTCTTCAGTCTCTCCATTTCTGCGTTTATCTGTCGATCGATTTCCAGTCGGGCTTTGACCTCCCACTCTCTTCGTATAGAGGCGTCCAGCTCTTCGCGCATTATGTGCTTCTCCTTATCCATGCTGACCAGTCGCAAATTCAGTGTCGCCTCCTTCTCGCGTAGGATCTCCTCACGCGCCTTAAGCGCTCGGTTCAGATCAACCACCTCCTTTTCTTTCCTCATAAGCTTCACAATTGGGTTGTTGAGCAGCTGCGCGGTATCCGGTCTCCTATCGGGGTTGACCTTGAGGCAGTCTTTGATGACGTGGTTGAGTTCGGCAGAGTACATGTCCGGCAGAGGATTAATCCTGCCGTCTTTGATCTTCTGAATGAGTTGGAAATGCGTCTTTGCGTTGAACGGGGGCTCGCGAGCGCAGAGTTCGTAGATGATGCAACCCAGTGACCAAATGTCTGACTTGAGGGTGTATTTCTCGGCCGCGCAGATCTCGGGTGACATGTAGAATGGGGTGCCGACGTAAGTGGAAGCAAAGTCCTGCGACTTGATCATCTTTGACAGGCCAAAGTCACCCAGCTTGACGGAGTTGTCTTCGCCCAGAAACACTATTTAACAGAACGGTCATATCAGTTAAATGCTGACCTCCAACCTTTGCAACAAGCTTATTTTCTGCTCTCACCATTTTCAGGCTTCAAATCTCGGTGTAGGATCGTCACGGCGCCCGCCGGCGGCTTCGGAGCACCGGTTCCAGACGGATCGAGGACATTGCCGCCAACCTCCGGAGGGTCTATTCCATAATGACAGCGATACAGCGCCAGAACCAGCTGGCTGAAGATGCTCCAGACGAAGCTCTCTTGCGCCCGCTGGCCCTTTAACTGCAGATCCTTGATGACGCGCCCAAGATCGCCGTTGCCGCAGTATTCCATGTATAGATGCAGGTCCTGGCTGGCCTTGAGGTGCTCGCGGTGGTAGTAGGCGACGATGTGCGGATGGCGGAGATGCGACAGGATCTGGAACTCGGCGTGGAGCTGCTCGCGCTCTTTCTGCGACATGCGGAGGTAGGAGATTTCTTTGCGGCACATGATGAAGCCGTCGGCCTTGCGCCGGACCTTGCGAATGATGCCAAAGGAGCCATGGCCTGGATAATGACGCAATCTTAGCTGGGGGCTCTGAACGGTCAAAAGCAGCGGATATCATTCATTCATGCTCGGAGCCACTCACCAATCTTCTCCAACGTCTCGTACTTGTCCTCGTATGACATGGTGAGCGTTTCTCACGGTGGTACCAGCGATGGTTTATCTGTATTCGAGCCCCATAAAGGAACCGTTCTCGACCACACGACCGGGAGAGGAGAGGAGAGGAGAGGAGGATGGAGGGGGGGGGAAAGTGGGTAGGATGGGGAGAGTATAAAAGAAGCCAAAAGAAAAAAGAAAAAAAGATGATGCTGCTATTGTTCTTTCTCGTACTGTTGGGTTAGTTGGTACCAAAAGCAAAGATGCTAAGTGGAGGGGGGAAAGCTTGTTCTGGTGATGCTGTTTCAACGGCGGAGAGGGAAAAGTTTACAAGGGAAAAGGTTAATACAATGAATGGACAGCAGAGCAACGAGGCTTGAACCACCGAAATGGGGCGTCTTCCAGCTTAGCCTCTCGTACAGTAAGAAAAAAAGGGTTCCAAACCCAAAAGAGCTGGAGCGGAACCACCAGTTGCTGCTCTGGCTGCGCTGAAAACAAAAAGGCAGCGCTCGTGCGTGCGCTTTTGCTTTGGATGCGCCCAAAAAGGGACCCTGGTTCCGCCAATTCGTCGGCGCTAGAGGACCGGGGGCCCAAGTCAGTTGATGTAAACAGTGCACGCGGGTGCCATGGCAACGGGCCCAAAGAGGAAAGACCGCGATATAGCCGCCTATCGATAACGCAATGAAAAAGTCACGGCGCCACCTGCCCCATTGTGTGGCTTGTCAGGCAAAACGTGGCGCATTATGAGATGCTGTGAAGCGGTCTACGAAACGACGGGAAATTCATCAATGAGCTTTAGGGTAAGACAGGCAAAAGATGAAATAGTTACGTGGTCTATAAGTAGCATTATGTTATGAGACGAGTAAGCATGTATGATTGATGTAAAATACAAGAATATCTTACACCAAACATCGGTGGGCCCTTTGGCAGCTGCGATGACACCCAAGATAAGCGGCAAAGTTATCTCCGTCCAGAAGCATTTCGCCTTTTTTAGCCACTTTACATAATCCTCACTTATTGCAACTTGCTTTTTTATAACACTCATAGCGACATTGCATTCACCCTCCATATCATCCAACTCTCTTCCTTGCATTGCCCTTTTCTTTCTTTTTCTCTTTTCTTCTTTCAAGCTTTTTAAAAAAGTGAAAACAACTAGTAAAAGATGGTACTGGGAAAGCATGAGCTGGAAGGCAAATTGGGCGAAGAGAGCCTGCTGATAAAAAGCGGCGTGCTGCGAGACGAGAACCCCCTCGACACGAGTGCGCAGTTTCATGAATTCCTGCTGGCGTGTCGGCAGGGCGATTTGCAAAAATGCCAGCAACTCATCTCTATGGGCGTCAATATCAACGGCAAGGACAAGTTTGATTACACGCCGTTGATTCTGGTGAGTCTTGCGTTTTGTCGGACTTAACGGCGGGGAGAAGTTGACGATGAGGAACACCTTAGGCTAGTTTGTGTGGGCATTATGAGTTGGTCCAGGTTTTATTAGAAGCAGGTATGTCTTATTTCATCTTAATCTGCCTTGTTCTAGTTTTTATCAATTCTCAATCTTTTGCCATTACTCCTCATATCATATCCCACCGAACCCCTCCTCAAGCATAACTCGGCACCATGAAGAGCTCACTCACTCATACATCTCACCCACCACAGGTGCCCTCGCCGAGAGGAACACATTTCAAGGCGAGCGCTGCATCTACAACGCCCTCAACGACCGGATACGCAATCTCCTCCTGCAGTACGACTTTTCCAAGAGCTCAGATCCCTACGTGTATTGGTCATCGCACATTTCCACCCTATTGGGCCGGCCGGCTCCGCAGACGGCCGACATCTCGCTCGACGCCGGCAACCGGTCCTTCAACCTGCACAAGTTCCTGCTGGCCTCACGGACGCCGTATTTCCGCCGCAAACTGGAGGTAGCACCGGAGACCACGTTGTATAAGCTGTCGTCGTCTATTCCTGTGGAGGCGTTCCAAATTGCCGTTCGCTACATCTATTTGGGTGATTTACCCAAGGATCTTGCGCCGCCGGGCAGTGCCACCACCGAGGAAGAGGTTGCCAAGGGCTTGGATAAGATCAGCAAGCTGCTTGAAATCGAACAGCTGTGGGAGGCCATCTTGGTGGGCAATGACCGCAGATTGGCGCGGCAGCGGTACGAGGATGAGGTTGAGAGAGCAAGGAATCAGATAGGAGACTTCTTCCAGCGGAGTATTGTTGGACACAAGATGGTTGTGGACATTGATAGGGTCGACGAAGTCCGATGGAAATACGACAACTCCATCTTTGCAGACATATTGCTGCGAGCTGATGAGCCTGAAACCGCGGACGAACAAGCCGATGACCTCAAGGATTCATCATCGAATGGCTTCATCAGCGCCGGCATCCCCATTGGCCCATCACAAACAACCAACGGCACCAAGAAGACGCGGAAATCAGTGCTATATCCCGCCCACAAGGCCATGCTCATCCGCAGCGAATACTTCGACAAGATGTTCTCAGGCGATTTTGTCGAGTCCCAAAAGTCAAACCACCTCCACGTCGTCACTGTAGACTGCCCGCCCGCCGTCCTGGAACTCATCCTCTCATTCCTCTACACCGAAACAGCCACATGCCCCCTCGAGCACGCCCTGGACCTCCTTTACGCAGCCGACATGCTCTTCCTCGACAGCCTCAAGAACAAGGCTGCCGTCGCCATCAGCACCCTCGGCAGCGGCTCCAAAAACGCTCTGATCGACCGTACGCACAACATCAATGGCGAGAATGGCGATATCGTAGAGGTAGAGCCCATCAACATCTACGACGTGATCCACGCGGCTTGGGACTTGAGGGTCCAGCGCCTGGAAGAGTTTGCGGCGCGATACCTGGCGCACCGTCTAGAGTATTACATTGACGAGCCAGACTTCCACGAGCTTATCAAAGAGAGCGCAGAGCGTATCCAGAAGCGTGAAGAGACAGACACCATTGAATTGCTAGATGACATCCGGTACTACCTCTCAGAACGCTTTCGCCTGCGCTTCGAAGACGCCGGCCTGGAAGACATGATGGACGAAGAAGGCGAGATCAACGCACAACTGGCTGCGGCCCTGGCAGATGGCACCCCAGATGCTCAGCCTGAAGAAGCAAAGAACGGTTTGGCAACCGACGCTGCCGTCAATGGCGAAACGACAGCTCCTCATCAAGCTGCTGCTGCTGCTGAAACAAAGAAAAGCGAGGATGACAACGACCAGACTGGAGAAGGAGGAGGAGAAGCCATGCGGACGTTGGATGGAGAGACGGCAGAAGATGAATTTGCGTCGGATGCGATTAATTATCAAATTCTGCTGCAAAAGATTGATGCCATGTTGGAGGGCTTGAAGCTGGATGCATAAATGGGTGGCGCACATGTGCATGATTGCATTTATACATGGGATACTGAGTCGATTCATACAATGCATATATATTTTCATGGTGTTCTCTATCTGTCTGGATCATCGGGCGATTATCAATACCCCTTTGGTCTTCTTGCTGAGCTACGTGTAGAATCTGTATACTTCAACTTTACAAGTGAACGAGAAACAGCGCCTATCGCTTATCATCAAAATCACAAGCGTCTAATAATACATCTCAGTAAACAAAGAGCCTCGCTCATAATTCCACTATAGCTACACACTAGATCTAAAGCAAAACTCGCTTTAATACTTCACAAGCTTCACCTTCGCCTGCAGCCCCTCCGGCAACTCCTCCAACTTCACCAACCCCAGCTGCACACAATCTCCCCAGAAAAACATGGCTCGCTCCTGCGCATAGCTCAAGTAATCAAACTCGTCCGCGCCAGGCTCCTCGTCAGCAGGATTCCCATCAAGACCAGGCACCTTGGCCTGCACAATGCCCCAGGCAATCCACTGCGCGCTGTTCGCCGGCTGCCACAGCCGCGCCTCGTCAATGAGCTCCCGAACCTGCTGGTCAATCTGCTCCTCGCGCGCCTTTTCGACTGCGCCCCAGTCTCCGCCGGGGTAGCGAGCGTCGAGCATAAAGTCGACAATGGAGCTGCTGGACGCCGTCGCCTGGAGAGATGGCGTCGCCGTGCCACTGGGAGTGCTGCTATCGACGGGAGTCATGCGGGGTGTCGAGCTGGCGAGCGGGAACTTGGGGCGGTGGTCTACATATGCCCTGATGAATCGCTTCTGCTCTTCCAGGCTCGGATAACGATCGGCGTGGCAAGCAAAGGGAGCTATGGGATCGTGGTAGTTGTACATCCATTCCGTGAAATGATTGGCAAATTCGTGTCCAGCTGTGTTGGGACCTGCGTACTCGAAATCAATGACGACGAGCTGTTTGTGCTTGTTGGCAGGCTGAAGGAGTGGTGATTTCTCATCATCGGGCCGGATCCTTAGAATATTGCCGTATTGAGTCTGGGGAAACGGGTTAGCTTTGGCAAGTATATATAGGTTAATATGAATGAAAAGAGAGATCCTTACATCGTTGTGCGCAAAAACAAGGCGGTCTTTGAGGGCCCTCTTATCCTTGTAGCAGCCGTTCAAATAGGCTCTGTACCTAATCACCACATCTTTAAACTGTTCCCAAGGCACTCCGCACACATAACCGTTGGCTTTCCAAGCATGCGCAGCAGAGGGTCCTCTCTCTCCTTCTGGAGTATTGTCCAACTCCTTGTCCAAGAAACTGGTGATGCGGCCGACGTTATCCAGCCACTGGTCCCAGTTCTTCCAGACAGAAGCACCATTCTCCCTTTCGTGCACCAGTACCTCAATTCCCTCGTGCAGCTCCCTCATACGCTTCGCAATCTGCCTCGATGTCTCTGGCTCTCGCAAGTTCAGTGGGGTAAGCGTAATAGCGTTGAAGAACTGCTCGAACCGGCCATTCTTAAAGGTTCCCAGCAGGCGCGGACCAATCTTCTTGCGCGCAAGTCGCTGCAACACTTGCAGCTCATTCTCTCGGTCGATGAGATGCTCCACCTGTGGTCCATACACTCGAAGTAAGACTTTTGTCGGAGGCTTTTTTCCATCAAGCTGCGAGATCCCAGCCGGCGGAGTGACAACGTATACAGCGTTTGTCAGAGCACCGCTCAGTCGCTCAACCGCCATGGCCTCGCCGCTACCAAGAGGAATACGGCGCCAGCCTTTGAGCCTCAGCGTGTGAGCTATCCGCAGGATCTCATTCTTGAAACTAGTCCATGCCTCCTTCTCTTTTTCAACCTTGACCGAAAGATCCTCCGCGCTGGCGCTACCTCCAGTGTAGCTCATGGTCTTGGAGTTGTCAAGCCAAGCGTCACAGCTGGGAACGATAGCATCGCCATCCACATAGTCGGTGTCTGAAGAGGCCGTGCGGTGCAAAGACGTACGAGAACCTGGTCGGCGGTGCTTGGGGCCGATTCGCGGGCTGTATTTCGGCAGCGAATTGAGTCCCAGAGAAGCCATTGACGTCTCCAGAATGTGCTGCAAGCCGTCAAAAGAGATATCGCTCGACTGTGAGCTCGTGGAATTCGATCTTTCGCGCGAAGGTTGGCTGGGAGACTCAGCCGCAGCCGCATCTGTAGCCGCGATGGTCTGGTCGGACGGCGGTGATTTCGACTTGCGCCGACGAGGCTTCAGCTTCCTCGTGGCAATCTTCTTGCGCTCTCGCTCCAGCCATTCTCCAACCTGCGCCAATATCCTCTCGCTCTGGTGGTTTCGGCGGTGACTATGGTGATGCGACGTCAATGCCGAATCCTCCACGGGCCGCAGAGCTGGCGAGGCGCTTGCAGAAAGCCGGCCGCTGAGTCGACGAGTGGGGGCTGTCTGCAGACTACGACGCTGCTTGCCGTGATGCGAATCATCTTCGATATAGTCCTCGGGGACAGGGTCCGCGATCTGCACTGCTGTGACGAGTGTAAGCCCAGAGCCGGCAACGTCTTTCATATCTCCATCTCCCGAATTTTACCTCATCGGCCTACGATAACACGACGAGTAAGGCACGCAAAGGGAATCGCACGCAGAGGTCCATAACGTATTCACCCCACCAGCTGAACCCCGCTGCATCAGGCGAGCTTGTCATGGTGTAGCAGCATCGCAACACCCAAAAGCCACCCAAGGTCCCCCCTTGAGGCATTGTCCAGTCCACAAACGAGTATTTTCCGAGTGACCAAATTCATAGATCAAGGCGACGTATTTTCCTTCGGTTCCATTGGCTGCGAAATCATATTGTCCACGTACCTTTGAGAGTGCCGCTAGCAGGCGGAGTTCGAACTGCTTCGTCGTCGGCCTTGAGAGCCGAGCGCAACGGCGTCGGAGGGTGCGTGCCTGGCGTGTCGGCCATTTGAGCGAATGCAAAGGAGAGATTTCCTGCAGAGGTCGCGAAGAGGGAAATGCGGCAGCTGTGTGTTTTGGGCTCCAGAAAGATTCTAAGCGAGGGCGCGAACGAGTTGTCGTGGGGGTCTCGAATGTCTCAAGCCTCAGAAAGAGAGGGTCAGAGGGAAAGTTGCAAGTGGCAACAAGTCGTTAGTTCTAGACAACCGCTAGATCTACTATGATTATCACCTAATGGCAATAATAGAAAGAAAAGAAAAGACAAGCAAGACTGCGTCCAAGAGAAAACGAAAAAAAAAAAGATAGAGAGGGGAAAGACCGAATGTGTGGAAAAGAGAAAAAGGCCTGGGAGTACGAAAGCAGCGCTCGTGACCAGTGACGGCAAGTTTTGGCTGGGGGTTAAACAAGCTCGACAAAAGGCCTAGGACGGTCTATGCGAACGCCACGTTCTTCTGTGTTACCCAAAAAAAAAAGTCCTGATAAGGGATCCAGGATTCGACTAGGCCTGACTACAAGAGGAGGGATCCTCAGGAGGCTAAAGCGTGAAGGGACCAACCAGATGACGTACTGGCAGCACCGTGGCTTTGTCTCTGCGCCGACTTGTTCACACGTTTCTCTCTTTTACTGGCTTCCACGTTGTTTACACGCTATGACGATATAATGTTTCCATCCAGAGAGTTTGCGCCGTCGTACCACGGCCCGTTGCGCTGCCAAACTGCAGGTGTAGGTTCAAATGGTGGCAGGCCAACAAATCCATTAATAGAGTCCATGTACGTAAATGCATCCAGCCGCAGACATGTTGATTTTGGGGGTCTCTACATGGACCTACCCAAGACGGATAGAATCGTCCAATAGTAGCACCATCCAATTCACTTGATCCCAACAAAACACAAACTCAGCCTCCTTTATTCCTCTCTTCTCCTACACGATGCATGTTCAATCGACCAATAGCCCTGACAGCCTCTTCTCCCTCTCGGTCGCCGCAAGAGGAAATCTCGTGCGTGCCTCCAGGCGCTGAGGCCTGTCCCCCGAACCCACTTTCTTATCTCGGCAAGGAACGGTTTTGCTGCTCGCGTGCGCACTATTTCCCACGCCAGCCCATCAGTTCTGTTTCGTTCTATTGGCTCTAATGCTGTGACGGCTCTAATTAGGCGTAACAAACAGTAATTGTATGCACCGAGACAAGGACCAAAGCGACGAAGCGAGCTCCCTTCAGACCCAGTCCTCCTCGCTAGCAGCCAACCAGTCCCTCGTCACCTCCACTCCCTCGTTCCTCATGGCCCATGCAATCGCCTCAACAACATCGTCGACAATCACCGCAGGCTTGTACCTCGGCTCTCTCTGCGCCGCCGTCTCTTTCCACACGCCAGTCTTGACCAGAATCGAGATCCACTGCGTGCCGTCGTCCGGCGCAAACTCGTTGGCGCCGCGGATGTCGCTTTCCGGATTGTCGCCAATCATGTACACTCTCTTCAACGGTCGCTTCTTGTCGCCTTGGTCGCGGTGGTTCAGCAACCTATCGTGTGCGTACTGGTAAGTGTGTCGGAATGGCTTGCCCAGGGCGCTGAACTGCAGCTCGGCGCCACCCGTCGATGCGGCCCACACGCCCTTGAGCGCCTCGACAAAGGCGCCGGTGCCGAATCGGTTGACGGGGTACTCCGTCTTCCATAGCAAATCCAGGTTGGAGATCCAGAGCTGTGGCTGGCCGTCTTGCTGCCATCCATTGTTGGGGAGTGAGGAGTTGCCGTTCTTGTCGGAGATGGTGCCTAGATAGCCGCGATGCGAGATGAGCAGATCGTGGATCACCTGGATGTCCAGGGACCAGTCCCTCGGGTCGTTCCAGACAAGGATCTGGTCAATCTTGAGCGCATTTGCCGGCACGTCCTTGCTGTAGGGGTCGATTGTGTTTGAAACAATCTTGCCGTCGGGAAGAGGCCTTGATTCCTTGTGAAGGCTCTCTCTCAAGTTGTCAAATGGATATACCTTGTCATTGGCTTCGATAATGTCTGCAGGTGTCACGGCCCTTTCGAACCCGTATCTGCGCCCACCTACTGTCAGTATGTATAGCTCTTTCACCCGGACGTCACAAGGGGGCATGGGTTAGCACCGACTCATTGGCTACCCTGCGAGCAGTCTCTGGGTAAGATCCCGTAATCAGCACCGTCCCTTGCTTCTTCGCCTGCTCATCCCACCCTCGCATTGGCGTGTGCGACAGGATGATCCTGTTGCGGATGACGTCCTCGTCTTCCGACATCCCAAGCCGCTTAGACAAAGATCTGTACTTGGCATCTTCATGGCTGCCGCCGCCATTGGTTAGGAAAACGTATCGGGCATCGTGCGCTCTAATTTTCCTCAACATCTCGCGAGCTCCTGGAATTGGCCTTGAGCCCTGGTATAAAACTCCATCGATGCTGTGAATCCGCTATAATTAGTTATAAGCCTGCAACCGGTACTCTGTATACGGCACTCTGGATCATAACGGGGGCAAGGCATAGAAGGGGGAGTTTGGAAGAGAGCTTCATACTCAAAGGCAAAGGCAATCTCCGATAACGCCTTGTGCGCATCGCCATTCACTGCGCCCTGTTTCACAACTGATGGAGGCGATCTAATCTTTTCGCGTAATGACGTTGAAACATGGAATCCTCGCTTGCTTGCGCTTGTCCGAGTCGCGCTCACGCTGAAGCTGGTGAGAGCCGGCGATGGCTGGGCAATAAAGCCAAGTTGCGACCCAGGGATCAGCCGGCATCGGCTCAATACCCTCGCGCGCGACATTCTGGTGTATAAATCCGCTGAGTCTCAATCGCAAAGAAGTCAACAACAACAGATGCCAGGGCAGAGTGATCGCTGAAACTGTGCCAAAGACCTGGCGCCGTGAAAAGCAGAATCTCAGTTGTAGTTGAAGCAAGTTAGAGAAGCCGCAAAGTCGCAGCCGCCCGATGCTGGCCGGGGAGCTCCGTATCTCCACAGTCTTTAAGTCTCCCCGCGATGGCGGCTGGAAATAATCCACGTCCGGCGTGACTCAACTTTATATAATAATTTCTATAATCTTTTGGGTTATTCGTCTAATGTTCACTTTTGCTAAGAATAATGGTATGTTCGTTATATCAAGATTGAGTGGTTAATTGCTAAGGTAGATAAGCATCCTTCATCCTTCTATGGCTTAGTGGTACACTACTTTTACAAGTCCTTTTATATTTCGCTTTTCCTTTCCGTCATGGCATCAGTCATTCTAATGGTTCCTCTTCCAGTCATTCAAGTGATCAGTCAACAGCTTCGCACCCTCTTCTGGTGAATGCTGTCGTCCCAGAGCCTCTACAAAGTCGCCATCTGGATCCATCAGGTAAAAGTAGATGCTGTGATCGACCAAGTAGTCCTGTCCAGGCTTGACGTCTCGTGGCGTGCTAAAGTACACTCTATACTTCTTGCACATCTCTTTAATTTCATCATAGGTACCCGTCAGACCAATCAGCTTGGGGCTGAATTCAGCAAGGTAGTCCTTGAGCGCTGCAGGGTCGTCGCGGGCCGGGTCGCAGGTCACAAAGATGGGGAGCAGTCCGTTGTTGGGGATCTTGGCATCGACAATCTCCAGCATGCGGGCCATCTTGTCGAGCTCTTCCGGGCAGATATCGGGGCAGCGCGTGAATCCAAAGTAGACCTGACAAGAGGGAAGCGAGTTAGAGTCCCATCACATGTTGTACTTGCTCAGTATTTGCTTGCTTACCAGTGAATGCCTGCCGCGCATCATTTCGTCGGTAAATTTCTCGCCGTTTTGATCAATCAGCTCGAAGGGTCCGCCAACTTTAGGACGGCCAACGCCCTTTGTGGTCTCTGCTACTCTCTTTCGCTGCATGCGCTCTTTTTCGAATTCAAAGTACCACACCAGTCCACCACATGTAGCCACAAACAAGATGGCTGCCTTCCACGAGAAGGGCTGCGCGAGAAGTCAGTAACTCTGTAGCTCACATCATTGGCTTGAAGTCGCCGAAGCTGCTCAAGAGCCTATAAGAACCAAAAGACTGCTCATACCCCTGTGCTATACCGACTCTTTGCTTGCTCGATTGTCTTGTATTTCGTTCGCTTCTGTGTAATCGGCTGTCGGGACTGAACAGGCACTCGCGGGAGGACAGGCCGAAGCTGTTTCGGCTGGAATGCGCTGCTGGAGATGCATCGCTGGCATTGTCGCGCAGGCAGCTTTCGCAGGGCGCCTTGAAGGGCCCTTGACGAGGCAAACATTGAGTGCGACATGCTTTCCGCTCTAATTGTCGCTCTGCGCAGCCTCAATGGAAGAAGTGAAGCCGAGGAATCCTGCGCCAGCTTCCTAAATATCGTCAGATGCTGCCCCACCACCGCTGCAATTGAGCAAGTTGTTTAATAATGCGACCAAGATTTACCTACTAACGCCGGATATCTGCCGAAGTCGATCCAAGAAGCTTATTGTGGCGCTTAGTCAGGCCGAAATTCCATCTCTAAACTAGTATATGGCTTTTGCTGGATATTGTCCCCTGCGCATATCTCAAAAACACTAATGTGAGGCGATTGTTATAAATTCCTACGGCTATATACAGTATTGTCGATTGAAAAGATCAATGTGGTTTGATTGTCCGTGTTAATTTTATTGTGCACCTATTGTACGGAGACCAGGGTGACGCAGCAATTGTTTGTTGGCTGGGGACAATCCATCTACAGGCGGCCATATTCTCATTTACAACGCCTGAATAATGGAGCCATCCCGGGGAAGCACGGGGCCCTACATCATGGAAACGCGATTCGAGCTTATTGATGAGGATATCAAAAGCGAGAGCGCGGTGAATTCACCGATGCCGCCATTTTCTGAGACCATCCCGCCGTTTAAATCCTCGACTCCCTTACCTTCCACAGAAACAGCAGAGATGACAGATGATGCACCACCAATGGCCGGCCCAACACCCGCTGCAAAAAAGAAGAAGGGGACGGCTTCGACCGTCAAAAAGGCCCCCAAGCGCCCCAAATCAGTACGGGAGCCCAAAAAGCCAAAATCTGCAAAGTCGACGGAAGCCAACAGTACCGCGGCAGAAGACGCATCCGATGAAGACGACGAGTCTGATAACGGACCATACTGCCTCTGTAGAGGGCCAGACGACCACCGCTGGATGATTTGCTGTGAGAGGTGCGAAGACTGGTTTCATGGAGAGTGCGTGCATATCGCCAAGGACGTCGGCGAGAGTCTCATTGAGAAGTTTATCTGTCCAAACTGCACGACGGACAACCTCATGACACTCTACAAAAAGACTTGCACTCTGGGCTCGTGCCGCAAGGCTGCTCGCCTGAATCACAGCCCACCCAGCGTGTTTTGCTCCGACGAACATGCTCAGACATGGTGGGAGCGCATGCTGGCTAGACTACCCAAAGCGAAAGCCAGAGCTGCGCTTAGCGACGAGCTCTCGCAAGAAGAATTCATGGCACTGCTGAGCAGCGATCTTGCGACGATTGATGGGGATGGAGCCTGGACTCTGAGAGCCCCTTTTTCAGGTCAAAAGTCGGAAATGAATGGCGATGAGACTGGTGAGTGCTCGTACCGCTTTTACTATCAAAGTTTTCTCCCCTTGCTAACGACTCTCACAGCAATTGAAGAACGTTTGGCTCAAATCTTGACAGAAGAAGAGAAGGACTACCTGGCTAAAAAAGCCCATGCTAGATTCAAGCTGGCCGAGGAGACACTTCTCTGCCAAAAGATGATTACCCTCGTCGAATTGGTCCAAGAGCGCCGTCGAGCCGCCATCAGCGCAGGTCTATTTGCGGAAGACATTTGCGGCTACGATCAGAGACTTGATACCATTGGCTCACGAGACGCTTTCGCCGCTTTTGTCAAGTCGCCCGAAGGCGAGGCCATCTTCCAGGCATCAAAAGTCGGAGATCCTCTCGGAGAGGGCGACGAGGTCAGGGGCATGTGCGAGCGCAAGCGGTGCAAGATCCACAGCGGCTGGCATAAGATG
Organism: Trichoderma gamsii; assembly: GCF_001481775.2. Classification (NCBI taxonomy): domain Eukaryota; kingdom Fungi; phylum Ascomycota; class Sordariomycetes; order Hypocreales; family Hypocreaceae; genus Trichoderma; species Trichoderma gamsii. The sequence continues at coordinate 16,681 of NW_020171417.1, read as the reverse complement.
CTGGTGCTGGCTGTCAAGTATCAGATTAAGGAGCTGTCAGATCAGGCAGCGGAAGTTGGTGAGAATGAGAGGATTCTGAGAGAGGCCGCTGAGGAGAGATGGAGAAGACGGCAAGCCGAGCAGAATTGGGTTGAGGTGCTTGATGGATAAATGGAGAAGGAGGTGCCTCTCTGCATGGCTTTAACGAACGGGGACTGGGTCCGGTTATAGGCGCTTTGGTGTTCTAAGCGAGAATGAATAGGCCGTTAATGAAGCCTTTTATCACTGGTTTTTTATACATATAATAATACGACGTAAGGTGTTCTATGTTGCACCTAGGATATGAGCATTCGAATTCGAGTCATCAGGACGTGATATCCTTGTGGCCGATAACAGCACCCATAAATGCACTCGACACTGTGAAATTCTCTTGTGATCATATGATCATATAGAGCACTTAGAGAAGAATAGATGTTTTCTAAATAGATACCTACCTGGGATTAAACTAAATTGTACTTTGCAGTGTTCGATCTCGCAGCGAATTAGCCCACTTCAGCTCCAAGTAGAGCAGCCAAATTTGGTGGGGTCTGAAGCCTTACGTCGGTACTGTACTTTTTGGCGGGGGAGGGGTCGATGGCGAAAAAAAAAATCCGAACCAGCATCAGGAAGCCGAAAGATTCTGCTTATCAAGCAGGAAGCAACTGGGCAACTCCTTCCGGAAACCGAAACACTCTCGTTTGGTTTTCTTTTCGCCGCTGGCATTATCATTCGCATATTTATACCCTTTGCCAGATTCTGCCCTCGCCCATCCCCGATTTCTCACAGCTCAACGGTCGCATCGCAGCGCATCGCATCGCAAACATGTCTGCTTCCAACCACCCCGAAGATGAGATGGACGACAACCTCCTCGACGCCGAGGAGGTGGGCGAGGAGGTGGCCAACGAAGACGATCTCGCCATGGACTCCGACAACGAGGAGCTCATCCTACACAACGACTCCATTGCCTTCTTCGACCTGGCCCAGGACTCGCTCTTCACCATTGCGCAGCACCCTGTCCACCCTTCTCTGATCGCTGTCGGCGGTTCTGCTGGCGAGGCCGAAGATGCCCCTGGCGCCGGCTGGCTATTCGACTCCTCGGCCGCTCAATCACGGCCCGTCCTTCCTGCGAGCTATGCCAGCGATCCCTCTGCCCAGCAGCCCCAGACGACTCAGCTCGAGAGCCTGTATTCTCTACAGGGTCACACAGACTCCATCAACACCTTGGCCTGGACGCTTCCTCAGGGCGAAGTCCTGGTCAGTGGCGGCCTGGACGGCAGAATAAAGGCTTGGAAGACCGACGTTCAGCCATCCGCGGGCCTCAAGGTCACTCTGCTCGGAGAGGCGCAAGAGGTTGAGGAGATCAACTGGATTGCGCCCTGCCCTTCGCCTTCAAATCCCAACGCCATCGCCCTGGGCGCCAACGACGGCTCCGTATGGGTCTACACAATTGATCCCTCCGATTCATCCAACCCTCTTCAGATTGTTCAGTCCTATTTCCTGCACACAGCCTCTTGCACGGCCGGAGCGTGGACTGCTGATGGCCAGTTCCTGGCTACTGTTTCCGAAGACAGCAGCTTATACGTCTGGGATGTATGGGGGCAAGCCGCCGCCCAGGGTCTTGCCAACGACAATGGCATGACGGTAGTATCACTAACCGGCGAGGATCAGCGTTTCGAGGTTGAGGGCGGCTTGTACTCCATCGCCATCGACCCCAAGGGCAACTTCGTCGCAACTGGTGGTGCTGGTGGTGCCATCAGGATTGTTTCTCTCCCCCGTCTTACAAGAACGGCTCCGGCCAGATCACAAGGCCGGGGCGGCAAATCTGCCGCTGACCCCAGCACTGGTGGACAAATTCTAGCCGCGCTACACGCCCAGTCCGACAGCGTTGAGTCGCTTGCTATATCAGTTGCTTCAACGAACCCACCTACTATCCTGCTTGCTGCTGGCTCTGTTGATGGATCAATCACCGTCTTTGACGCCACACGTCGTTTTGCCATCAGAAAGAACCTCGTCGGAGCGCATGAAGAGCACTCTGTTGTCAAGCTCGAGTTTGTGCCCAACTCATGGCTGCTCACAAGCTGTGGCATGGATGGCGTGGTGCGAAGATGGGACCTGCGCGTCAGTGGAACAACAGGCAGTGCTGAAGGAGGTGCTACGGGCTTGTTGAAGGAGTGGAGAGGCCACAGGGGTGATGGTGAGGGAGGTGGCGTCTTGGGATTCGTCCAGGGACAGACTGGCGAAAGAGTGGTGACTGCTGGCGATGATGGTGTTTCATTGGTTTTCGAGGCATAATTGGGATGGATATACACACTGCTGGATGTGGATAGGATATGAAATAAAAATGCGTGCCATTTATACTGGCAGCTTTGATGACTGATAACATTTTTCTCCCTATAAACAAACAATGAGTCCTTTGAATTATTTTTTCCTAGGTTAAAATATCTATATGCTCAAACAGCTCATTATGAAGAGTCCATTACATTTCACTTGCAGCGACAGGATCTATTTACATCTGATTACTGCCTTTGTTGCAAGAAGTGATCTCATATGTTGACAGAGCATGAAGGCAGATGCATGCTTATCGATTGTGTCCGGGGTTACTTTCTTCCCACAGCTGCGCAGGTGGGGTCAACAAGCTAGGCCAGGATTACATACGCTGAGGACGTCAGGCAGGTGCCTCTTGCGTTACCCACAGCAGCCTTGCTAAGTCGCATCAACTGAACAATCACCATCTTCATTCAGGCCGGCCAATCCCAATTCTCGACACAAGGCGCTATATCCTGAACACGGCAACTCCCTCGAATTCGCTTCTCTTCTTGTCCTCGAATCAACGCCACACGCCGCCACAATGTCGGAGGCAACCCTCAAGCCCGAGAAGGACTTCTCCAAGGAAGTTGATCAGCAGCTTCCAGAGGCCGAGACTCTAGCCAAGGTACGGCGTCTCAGCTGAAGATTGATGTGTGTCTGCTATGAGCTGACATTATTCGTGTAGACCAACCTTCAGGGCGCAATCGAGAAGCTTGCCGCTCTTGAGAAGCAAACCCGTCAAGTAAGCCAGCTTTACCACTGCCAACCCCAGCTCCCAAACAGCTTCCCTGACACACCGACAGGCTTCGGATCTTGCCTCGACATCACGGGTCCTTGTGGCAATTGTCACACTATGCAAAAATGCCAACGACTGGAGCTTAATGAACGACCAAACGCTGGTCCTGTCGAAGAAGCACAGCCAGCTCAAGCAAGCCATTACCAAGATGGTCCAGACCGTTGTCGGCTTCCTCGATGAAACTCCCGACATCAAGACCAAGCTGTCCGTTATCGAAACGCTGCGAACGGTTACCGAGGGAAAGATCTTTGTTGAGGTTGAGCGCGCTCGTGTCACCAAGATCCTCTCCGACATCAAGAAGCAGCAGGGCGATATCAAGGCCGCCGCAGAGATTCTATGCGAGCTTCAGGTGGAGACCTTTGGTTCCATGGACCGACGAGAGAAGACCGAGTTCATCCTAGCACAAGTCGCACTTTGCATTGAGAACAATGACTGGACACAGGCGGCCATTCTGGCTCGAAAGATTAGCACAAGATACCTGTCGCGAAAGCCCAAGAAGACGGCTGAGCAGCTAGAGAAAGAGCAAAAGGAACGTGAGAAGAAGAAGGCTCGTGGAGAAGAAGTTCCAGAGGAGAAGGAGGACGACACAACAGACCTGAAGCTGCGCTACTACGAGCAGCAGATCACATTGGCGAAGCACGAGGACAAGTACTTGGACGCATGCAAGCACTATCGCCAGGTTCTCGACACAGAGGCTGTCGAAGAAGACCCTGCAAAGCTCCATCCTGTAAGAATACCTTGACGAATTTCTTCATATCCCCTTCAAACAGCAACTAATACTTTCTTGATAGGTCTTGCAACGCATCATTTACTTTGTAATCCTCGCTCCCTACGACAACGAACAACACGATCTCCTCCAACGCATACAACGAGACTCTCGAAACACACAGGTTCCTCTCGATGCCGAGCTCCTCCGGCTTTTCACAGTTCACGAGTTAATGCGGTGGCCGGAAATCGCCAAGAAATTCGGCCCGCACCTGTGCAGCACCGATGTTTTCGACGCCCAGCCCGGACAGTCTGCAGATGAAAAGGCTAACCAGAGATGGGAGGACTTGCGAAAGCGTGTTATTGAGCACAATGTCAGGGTCATCGCTAAATACTACACCCGCATCCAGATGAGCCGCCTGACCGAGCTTCTCGACCTTGCGGAAGATGAGACGGAGAAGTACATTAGCGAACTAGTCACATCCAAGACTGTGTATGCGAAGATTGATCGACCAGCCCGGATTGTCAGCTTCGCCAAGCCGAGAGATGCAGATGATGTCTTGAATGAGTGGAGCCACAACATGAAGAGCCTACTGGGGCATTTGGAAAGAATCGACCACCTTATCACGAAGGAGGAGATGATGGCACGTATCCAGCCAACAGGATCTAAATAGACGTTAGAAAGGGGAACGGGGGTCTGCGCGGTGCGTTGAAGGACAACAACATTACAGGGATGTTCGCAGACATGGCTTCAATGGGCATTTGTGGCTTGTAAAGATTACAGGTCTAAATAGTCTCGGAAAAAAAAAGAATCTGAGGTTATATAACGCTTATGTGATGGCTTGTATCTATGTCCCTATATTCCCAATTCTCATCTTAACCTGCTCTTGTAAAACAAAATCACTCCAATACGTCTAAGCTCTAGCTTGTGTCTATCGCACAACAAATCCAATAACTAGCTCTTTTTCATTTCTCTCCTGGATGATTGAGTTTTACTCTGCCTCCTGGCCGCTGGCATGTTTTTTTATGAATCCAGCAAGAGGCATCACCCACTCTTTAGATACCGGGACATAATGGCCGCCAGGGTGAACTACAACGAGCGGCTCCTCGCATCGATCCACCAGTCCTTGACTCCGGCTCTCATCGACAACCGTATCCAGACTGCCAATGTAGTGCAGCGTCGGAGTCTTAATCTTTGGTTCGTACAGCCACTGCAGCGAATCCACAGCAGCATAGAAGCCCGAATACGAAACGGCAAACTTGACAGGCCGGTTGTCATTCGCCTCTCTCAGCTTGCGCGCCCATTCCCCCGCCGGCCCTTCCAAAACAGGCCTCGAAGGCTCCAAAGCAGCAGCGATGAAGGCCGCCATGGCACCGCCCTGGCTGAAGCCGCAGACGGCATCGATGCCGCCGGCGTCGCGGATGGCGGAGGCGATGACGGCCATACCCTCGTCGAAGAGGCGGTACGTGTTGGAGCCGTCGTCTTTGCGGAACCAGCCCCAGGTGTCGGGGAGGTCTGCCGGGTCGGTGATGGCGTCGCCGCCTTGGGATTCGGAGGAGACGAAGCCGGGGATGTCTTGGGGGAGGAGGCGGTTGGGGCCGGTGGGGTAGAAGAGAACGGGGAGGAGGGAGACGGGGGCGAGGGTTTTGGCGAGGAGCTTTTCGAGGGCGCGGGTTTTGGCGCGGAAGAGGGGGCCGGATTGTGTGTAGCCTTTTAATATTAATAGTTAGTTGGATGTTTGATATATGAGTGATGAGGTGAGGTGAGGTGAGATGAGTCAAGGGGTGTGTAAGGCTGTCTTTCTTTGGATAGGTGTATATGGATAGATGATGTGGAAAGATGCTTACCGTGAATCATTAATATCTTGACTTCCTTCTTTCCGGCATTCTTCTTGGCCTGCTGCTCCGGCCGGGGAGTGCCAGTTGGTGTAGCTGACGATGACATTGCGCGAAGAGTGAAAGTTGAGATACGAGGTGGTATATAAGCTGATGTATGAGATATAGCCAAGAAAGTACACTGTCTAGATGTAACAGCAGCAGCACGAGACAAAAGAAATCGCATCTATAGGGAGAGAGTCTGAAAAGTTTGTACCGTGTAAGTGGCAAGTTGAAGGGTGAGAGTGAGAGATAAGGCTGAGTTGGGAATATGACTTAGTAATCCGTTGATTGGTGAGAAGGAAAAAACTAGAATTCAATGGCGCTACTGGTTTGGTGAGTAACCCGGCCAAGCTTATGGGATCTGTGAGTCGGTGCAGGCAGCTTATTTCACATTTGTAGTTAAATGAATGCTTTCTGCTATATGGGTTTAATTCTTGTAGATTTGAATTGGCGTGCTTGCATTGAGAGACACGCGCATTGATATGAGTTTTAGTGAGCAGCATTTTGACCGAATACCGGGTAGCCAAAATTCGATCTATAAAGCGGCATGGCATGGCATTGCATAGAAAATCAGGAGCAGCCATTCACTCATATATTCACCAAACTTTTACTGTTTGTATGTCCATACCAAATGTCCATAGCTTTCGTCTCTTGGTTCATCACAAAGGTCTATTAAGCCCTGAATGCGAGTCTATGATACAGCGCAGCGAAGCGTCTCGGCCTGCATGCTCTCCGAGTCGTCCCGAGTATATATATCCCCTTCTTCCACTCAACTTTTCCTGCGCACAAATCCCATACTTTTTGAATTCTTCATGTATATGCGTAATTTAGTGAGCCTTGTTGCCGCCCTGCTTGGCGTAGGGGCTGCGAGGATCGTTCTTCCACTCGTCGGCTATGCAAAATAATGTCAGTCTCTTCTGTGGTCCCAAAAGCTCGCGGCGGGGTATTTCGGGGGGGGGAAAGTCGTACAGGCCATCATGGCATTCTGGGCAGAGTTGGCGCCATAGGCGATAACGAGGCCTGGATATCCCATATTAGTCGAACTATTCGATTTTCGCCAACATAAAATGTCCTTCAATTGCGAGACAATCCGAGCGCAGTCGGGCGCATAACCGGGAGATTCGCGTTCGAATAAAACTGATCGAGGGTACCATTAATCACATACCAGCGGCGAAGAAAGGCCAGTAAGGCTTCACTGTAGTCTGATATTAGTCCCAATGATTCTGCGCATTTTGAAGGTAGGAAGCAATTGGTCCCGCCGGATGCTGAGGCCGGTCGAAACGTACAGAAAGGAGCCGGGAACTTCTTGAAGGGGGCGACACCGAACCAAGACATGATGGCGGTTTTTGTGAGGACGAAGCGTTGAGTTGGCGGAGGTGGGCGAGGTGAGCTGGTGAGGTCTTCAAAACGAGCCTTTTTCCCTTGGTCCAACCAGAATGCTTCCGAGCGAGTCTGCAGCCGGACAAGGGTTTGTCTGCCTAAGGCATTGATCACAAGGTACATAGGTACCTCTGCTTATCTTATTAGCCTATAATCACGTGATACACACTTACATAAGACATCTCCTCACCTTGGTGTGACATCATGCCGCTAATCCTGCTTTTGGTGCCTGTCGGGCTTGCTCTCCGCACCGAAAAGCGGAGAGCCAGAGCCGGTACGTACCGCCTCCAGCTCCATTTCCCCAGGTTCCTGAGACTCCTCGCAGCTTCAAAACTCGACTTTGCTTCAGCATCTGCACGAATTCGTCCAATTGTCTGCATTCTCGCGTGTGACAGCCGCCATCTTTCTTTGTCACCATCTACTTCAAGCTCTCATCGCTTATACACGAGTCCAGAATCTGCCTGCACGCACTCTGAGCTTCCAGCCAATAACCGCCGTTGCATTAGTCCGGAGCAGCCTTGATCGGGCATTTGATGGTGCGGGGTGAAGCTCCCTCTGCAACGTGCCTTTTTCGCTGGCTGCTACTCTGAGCTCCAGCTCGCTTCTGGGCGGCGAATTAACACAGTATCCAATCGGCCCTTAATCTTGCCCTCCATCATACCTTGTGCCTTCCACCACTGGTTGCTCTCTGCTCCGTCCTTATCGACAATCTCCCGGGCCTACTGCGCCTAACACCGACACACACCTTACTCTCTTGTTGGCTGTGACGAAAGCTTGCGACTCGACATCTTACGCTACAGCTTTACAAGAGGTTCGCCATTTGCTCTTTGTCTTTTTTACTGCCTTTATTGTTTCTTCTCCCTCCTACACCAACGCGACACACGTCATTATGCTTGCTCAGAGGTTGTCTCGCCGCGCTGCTGCGGCAGCCCCGCGCGCCGGCGTACGAGCTCTGGCTACGACATCTTCGATGCAAGTTCGAACACCGTCGATGGGCGACATCAACCCTTCCCCGGCCTCGATCGAGCAGTTCAACGAGAAGCAGAGAGCGTTCAGAGAGCATCTGGCGGAAGCACAAAGGGAAAGGGGAGCTCGTGCGTTTGGATCCCAGAAATTTCCTGACTCCGACACTCCTAACCAAAGCTCATCTCAAACTGCTGCAGGAGCTACAGCCGAGGCGACCAGCAACGAGCCTGATCGCAAACAAGGACCACTGACAAATCTCATCTACGGTACGAAAGAAGGCAGAGAAATGGAAGCTCAGATGGAGGCCAGCTTTAGTCAGGTCCTGGCTAGAGGCAAATATGTCCACTCCATTGTGTTCCACGAAGTCAAGCCCGACAAAGTAGACGAGTATATCCAGCTCACGGGAGAGTTTTACCCCAAAATGGCCAACACGCCCGAGAACAAGGTTCACCTGGTTGGAAGCTGGAGAACAGAGGTTGGCGACTGTGACACCTTTGGTAGGATAAGCCTCTACGCATGCTTTGTTGCTTTGCTTGTTCCTAGCTAATGTTATCACTTATAGTTCATATTTGGGAGTACCAGCGATACGAGGGTTACCACGAATCTCGACACTCCATCTCTCACCATCCTGAGTTCAAGGATTTCAACACGAAGCTCAGCAAATTGATCAATTCTAAGAAAATCTCTCTGATGCAAGAATTCTCCTTCTGGCCTACAACTCCCCCACGTGAGCTGGGAGGTGTTTTCGAGCTTCGTTCATACACTCTTCATCCCGGTAACCTGCTGGAGTGGGAGACTCACTGGAGGAGGGGACTCAAGGCTCGAAGAGAGGTTATGGAGGGCGTTGGCGCCTGGTTCGTCCAGATTGGCGAGCTGAACACAGTCCACCACCTCTGGCAGTTTGCCAACCTGGAAGAGCGACGGGCACGCCGAGAGAAGAGTTGGTCTGTTGAAGGCTGGAGTGACACGGTGCACAAGACAGTGCCTCTGATCCAGTCCATGCAGTCGAGGATCCTGATCCCCATGCCCTGGTCGCCTGTACAGTAAGCCGCGTATTATTCTGCTTTGGAAGTCACATCTCTTCAGTGCGTTGGATTCAAGTTTTAGTTGTTTTGGCGGCGTCAAGGTGGCTTCATCCATGTAGGAGTCGGCATTGTGTATGCACAGAGATAGCATGAGAAACTCATCATATATATATGTATTGTTTTCTCACCACCATTTTCAATCGCTACATGCTGCTTAATCTATGATCCAATAGATCTAACTGGAGACGCAAGGGGTATTTCAACTGTATATGCTACCAAAAACAATATCCCCTTCAATGATTAAACGTATATGTACAGGGAAATGATCTCCATCAATGCTCTATGATGAAACTCATACTGGTAGCTACTTCGTATATTCTTTAAGCTGCAAATTCATGACGGCATCCAAATTCCGCCGCGCCTGGTCTAGCAAGATGCTAAGGTATCCCAATTTCGAATACAAAGAGATGAGGCTGGGGTCTGCGCTCTCAACGCGGACTTTTTCTCGCACGTAGACTTCCTCCAGCTGCGAATCTGCCGTCTGTGGTCTTGAAGCAGCCGGCGGGTCAACTGTGTGGTTGGCAGAAACCCGCTTGGTATCAGAATAATCATCGCCCCCGGGCTTGTACTTGAATATGACGTCCATCTCATCGTGCTCGAGGCGCCGGAACGTGCCGATAGCGAGGCCGAGCTTCGTGCCGAAATGCATGGGGGCGTGGACGGGCTCGAGGGCTCGCATGAGAAGGACGATGCTGCATTCCTGGAGGGTGATGTAAAAGCTGAAATTTTGCGTCAAGGGTGGTGTAAAGTGCGAGGGCGGGCAGGACTGCGTGGTCCAGCTTGTGTCTGCCTCGTTGAGGGGCGGTCCCTTAAGAAGAGCGATGGAGGACGTTATGGAGTCTGCGAGGAGGCGCATTCCCGATGAGAGGGCCTGGGCTGCGTTTGTGGTGGAGGAGGCATTGGTTTCGGAGGCGGAGTCGGATATGCGATTGTTGGAGAGGAGCAGGCCGAGGAGGTCGATTGACTCGGTTAGATGGGTGTGGAGGGCGTCGAGGCCGTGGATGTGGACGGGGAACGATTGCGAGAGGGTGAGCGTCTGCGGCGCAATGGTTCGGAATTGGAGGCTGAGGGTCTGATTTGTTGTGCCGTATTAGCTATATAATTCGTAAAAGATTCGCAAAAAGGGTAGATGAAACTCACTCCCTTGACAATGCGCGTGCCGACTCGAGTGATGGTGCCCTTGACCCGTTCGTTGCGCGGCGTGCTCATGACCAGCGTGCTGCCAGGATCAACCGGCGCCAGCAGCGCATAGCAGTCTTCCAGGCCATGCTTGAGGTCCTCGCAGGCCTTCAACGTCCTCCCGACAATCCATGCCAGCTCGCGTTTCTTGAAAGAGATTAGCATTCCGCCTGGTTTGTTCTCGCCTCCCTCTAGCAGAACCCAATCGCAGTCCTCTGTCTGCTGCGCCATTGGGTAGTAGTAGTAGTAGCTGGCTTGGGATTCAACCAACCTGGGTTTCAGCGACTTTTATCTTGAGCTCGGCTGGCGAAACGGGAGGCCAGATGTCCAGAGACATGGCTGCTCGGCGGGAGATTCGGGGGTGAATGGTCGGAGCCTGGGATACAGGCAGCCATTCCCTCTGAGAGAAGAGGCCAGTTTTTGTCTTTGAGATGTTGAAGCTCTGAGAGTCAAGCTGATGATGACGTTCCTTAGCTTAGCGACTGAGTGCGCCGTAGAGGTCACTGCTGGTGGGGTCAGCGATAAACAGCGCCCGATAACAGAAAAAGTGGGCTGGGCGAGAACTTAGGAGCAAGAGCCAGGCAGTCATGCTTTTCGATGAAAGTCTTCTTTCTCAAACTACATTGAGAATTGACCAAAGACGGAGTATCTTGTTTTGCTGAATGCTTTTCTACTAATTTCTTGTTTTCTCATAAACGTATTCCTTTTTATTTGACTGATACGATTTTTTTTTCTTTTTACCCATGCTCCAGCTGGCTATTCTGTGCACTCCTTTAAATCAGCCACCGCCGCCGCTTCACCATGACCCAACTAGAAGATCGTCCAGCTAAGCTGGTGCCTGGAACAACAAGGAAGATGCCACCAATTCCACAAGGTAACAAAGGACACATTTACAGACTCTTCTCATATTGTGAAGATTAAAGATTATCTAACAGCTGAATTCTAGGCTCCAAGATTCAGAAGCGTCCGCTCACTCGGCGCCAGCTCCCAGCGTCATCCAAGACGCCAGTCATCTACGTGTCTTCAAAGTCTCCCTTCATGTCCGTCGTGAAGCGGACTAGGAAGTTTCTGGACAAGGCCCTACGTAACAATTCTTCTTCCAAGAACCTGTCGTTGCACGCTCGCGTCGAGGCTTTGAAGCGGGACAGCAACAGTGACACTGCTCGTGGAGCGGTCGTGACGGTGATGGGCACCGGTAAAGCTATTGAAAAGACGCTCAGCGTTGCAAGCTGGTTTGAGCAACAAGGAGACTGCATTGTCAAAATCAGAACACGGACTATTGGGACCGTGGATGACGTGGTTGTTGAAGACGCAGACGACGCGTTTGGAGACGACAATGAGAGCCGGCTGAGAAAGCTAAACTGCTTGGAAGTTGCCATCAGCCTAAAATGAGTCGTTTGGAAAGTCTACATGACAAGAGACATCAAGGGGCAACAAAGGATGTTTTAGAGAAAGACACGAACAGAATCACTGAAAGGCTGCTGCTCCTTGGCGATGTGATCAAGTAAGCTCAAACTCTTACGTTACCATGACTCAAACTCGCTGACCAAACAGACCGGGCAGCATCTCATCGACAAACGCGCATTAGCGAAAGATCAACACATCTCTTATTAAATCATGAGAGCGCTGTCATCGATGAAGCAAACTTCACAAACCAAAACCCAAATGCCATCGATACGAGGCTCAAATTAGCAGAAATTCCAATCGCTTCAAGTCTCCCCATGCCTAAACCCCCCATGCCGTCTCATTAAAGAAGAGAGAAAAAGAGTTCAGTTCCGATACTCCGATCCAGATGCAACCATTTACCGCCAAAATTCGAATGATCAACCCCGATAAATCCAAAAACTCCTCGCTTGCATCAAAACGCCAATGGTCCGTCCTCGAACAGCCAGGTGTTGTGAATCCGCCATACCGCTTACAGAAGACAGAAACAACAAAAACAAAATCAAATCAAATGTCATCCGCCTGCGCCGCCTTCCCTATGCTCATATCCGTCTTTCAAAATCAAGATTCTTTTGTTTCAAAAGAATGTCTTTTCATCTCGCCAGGCTTCGGTTGAAGAGATCGATGGCTCGTGATGTTTAGGTCAGGCGATAGGCGCTTTGAAACCGGTTAGCTTTACGAACTAACAAAAGCAGAATCACAGTACGGAATGTGTGACTGTTTACTCACTCGATAATCAGCTCTTCACCTCGCCACACACCACTTGCAACCCAGAGTCCGCAGTTGACAAACTCGGCGTAGCGTTTGTCTGCGGTCTTGACAGTGGCAAAAGTCCGAAAGCCGTATTGACGGGGGTCGATGTTGTCCTTGGACTCCTTTGCGCTAAGAAGAGTATCAAGGATGTCACATGGGCCCGATAAAGAACCTCTCGTTCGCATTTCCAGCATAGCCGGAGGCTGGTCGGTGGTTTGCAAGACAAAAGCGCCCTCAACAATGCGAATCGGGCGAAAACCGCGTGCCTGGCCAAGATCGTATCCGCCTGCCTAATGATTTGTCAGCTGATTTTTTTCTTCACCACGGGTCGGATTCGGAACGGATATGGAAATGTCCAGGGTGCAATCATACCATGACTCGACCATTGCCAAACGATCCGGACCATCTGCCGCCCTTGATGGTGGTGATCTCCTTTTGGACACGGTTCTCAATTCGGGAGGGCTCCGGGTTGAGTGCGACAGCGATGCGAAAGTCAAACTCGAGAGTAGGCATGGCGAAGGAGATGCTCGGACACGGAAAGTGTTCTAGCGCACGCTTACACGATTCCTCCACGCTCCTGTAGGAGGATAACAGATTGGATGTTAGCCAGTAATCGGAGCTCGGCCTCCGCTTCAAGGGCCTTTCGCAATCGTCAGGGTTAAGGTTAAGCTGAGCGACGTACTTGCCCGTCACCGTGGCATCGCCTCCCTGATCCTGCTGTTGTTGAGGCGATTGTGTCTGGTGCTGTGGGCTCGTCGCGGTGTTGCTCGGTCCGCCTAGGGAGAAGTGAAAGTTGGGCGTGATGCTCGTGTCCCACTCGTCGGCGCTCCATTCTCTTTTGAGTCCCCGGCACTGATGTTCATCTTGAGGCAGGCATGATGACCCAGCGACCTCTGTAGGGGCCGTCGTGGTCGGAAGAGAGAGCGTCTCGGTATCGGTTGCCATTTATTCCAACTTATGGGGTGAAACGGAGTAACCCGCGTCGACCTCTGCGATTTCGAAAATTCCCAAAATTACGATTTCCAAGACGCGAGCAAATTGATCGAATAGTGCGCGATTCCAATACGGAGTGATGTCGTCGTCTCTGAGGAGTATATGTGTCGATGGCGTGAAAGTCAAATGGTGATGGGATGTCGTCTCTTTTTGATAGAGGGGGGGTGGACGAAGGCCTGTCGACAGCGGATGGATGGGTATATGAATCTCACAATCAGGCTCCGCTTTTGGATAATCCAGGTGGGGGGGTATATTCGTGGAAAGTACACGAGGGTATGTAATCGGTACGCCCCGGAGCAGACAAAGGCCGTACTTGTACGGACAAAAGAGGAGCTGTCGTGGCCGCTGAGTGAGCAGGCAGCGTGTGGTTGGGTAATTGGTAATGCTTGGATTACTTAGAGGGGGCAGGCAGGACTATAACGAGCTGGAATGGGAACGGGGCAAAAAGTCGAAGGGCTATCTATTCCCGAATGTCCGCCAAACCCGGCCGAAAGAAAGAGACTCGAGGGCAAAAGAGTGTGCGAGAATAGAGGAGGAGCTGAGCAGCGAAGGGAAGTTTAAAGAGGCGACTGGGACTGGGACTAGGTATTAGAAGGGTGTGTATGATTATGGGTGTGTGTGTGTGCGCGTATGTATGGGTGAGGGTGAGTGTGGTGGTCTAAGTCATGGTGTGGAAATGGAGCCGGGCAAAGGCAGCGGTTTAATGAATGACCAAGCAGCGCAACCAGGAGGGCATTTTATTTCCTAAGCAGCGGCAAAAGGGCGACTCATCCGAGCCAGAAGAGCAGTCGAAGGCGACGCTACGTGCGTAACGTAATGAGGCAAGGTACATGTACTGTACAGCCTAGTGAGATAAGGTACAGTAAGGCAGATGGAAGCCGCCGGACGAAAACGAGTGCACGGAGTACAAGGCTTGTACCGGGACAGACTAAGCGCACCACTTTTGGGCTGGGCTGTCTATCGGCTTGATTTCAAATGCGGGTCGCGGATTCGCGCGCTGGCAACAATAAGCGAAACTAGGCGCTACCGGGCAGTGTCAGGATTCGGCAATAGCAGCATTTCCGCAATGAGGCAACTGGAGAGAAGGGGAAAAGGAAGCTGAAGTCGAAGCTTTGGGAAGTGGTTGATTGATGCGAGCGATAGTGGCGAGCTTGGCTCTGCAGCGATGGAGAGAGAGGCTGGAGGATAGGACGTTTATATGGCATGATTCCAATCCGTGGTGCTACTGTTGCTACTGCTACGACGAACAGCAGCTGTTTTATTCCGTCGCTGGGCTGAGAAGGACCCGTCAGACTCGACTCGAGTACCCGCGAGGTACAGTACATGTGCGGTACCTTGATCTGTACCATTACTCTACGTGCATACACTTTACAGCAGGGCAGGCAGAAAAAGGAAGAATTAAGAGCTGGCTGGTGTTGTACATGGCTCCGCACTCCGAGTGGACGGGCTGCGGGAGCGGGATAACCAAGAACTGCGAATGGCTAACGCCGAAAAAAGAGAGACAGCAGATCCTTACAGGCAGAAACAACGGGAGTACCGCAGGAAAAGAAGAAAAAGAAAGTTTACAGCAAGAAACAGAGCAGAAATTGTTGCCACCAAAAACGATGCTTTACAGACAAATAACTATGCGGACACCGCCATATGTCCGAAGCCTTGCGAAAAATCCCAACGCGAGAACGAGAACAATACCAAGCGGCTACGACAACCCACCGGTACATGCCGCAAAAGACTAACAGGCGGAAATGCGCTTTGCTCGTGGCGCGGCCACTTCGGGCACCGAACCGGCGGGTGCGAACCGAGGCTAAACTGCGACGGTACAGTAGAGGAGGATGGAGTTTGCCGATAAGTACGGTAGACACGCTAATTTTGGGAAACAAGGAAACAAATGACATGTTTGCTTTTTCTTTTTTCTTTTGCCATTTTTTTCGGCTTTGATGCCCGGCATTGATGGCTTTTTATTACAGGTAATGGCTTGCCGGGGGCGGAGAATGGACTTTTCATGGACAAATCTCGCTATGGCGCGGCTGCTGGGGAATGGCTAATGAGGGATTCAAGGTGCCGAGGCGGCTGCGGGCATGGAGTCGCCGGGCTATGGTCCTAGAGAGAGAGAGGGAAAAAGAACAGCTGTAAAAGGAGAAAAGTCGGCAATGATGCCTTCAAACATTGTTCTCTTTACAGGTAGTAGTCAAGGTAGTGGTGGTAGTAACAAAGTAGGTAGGCCCAGGAAACCGGTGCCAGTTTGGACCCAGTCGGCAGTCGGACATTTCCATGTCAGCGAAGAAAAAGCGAATAAGCTCTCTCGACCTACGTAAGGTACGGAGCGGCATTGGTTATTACTACTAGTAGTACTGCCTGCAGCTGCAATGCGCAAAGTACCGCGGAGGTACTTTTCGATGCTCCCTCGGGACCTTGATCGATTCCATCAAGTGCCCTGTGGGTGGACATTTGGAATAAAGAGGGGGAGCGGCCAAAGGGCTTCCAGCGCTGCGTTTCGGCGCGATTGTCGACCCGGGCTAGTGGAAGTTGGCCTTTGGAGCGCGCGCGTGCTGTGCTGGGGGCAAAAGGTTTTTTTTCTATTCAGGCGGGAAAAGGAAGCGGTACGCAGGGAATACTTGACACGAAAGCCGTTTGTCCAATGCGAACAATGCCTGTGGTGAGCTGGGGTTTGATGCTTAATCCTTTTGGTTGATGTTAATTTCTCCGAAGCTTGCGCGGGAAACATTGCTGCGTTTGTCAAGAGTTTTTGTGTTTGACTAATTGATACTTATACTTGGCCTTCTTTTCTCTTCAGTTGCTGGCTACGAGCAAAGTGCAGCATACAACCATGACTACGAACATCAGCCGCTGTTTTCAATCAAAGCCCGAAGCAAAAGCAACACTTGAAGAGAGTTGGAATGTGGGCGTGTCTGCGAATCGACAAACGCGCAGTGACATCTTTGCCGGAGAATGGTGCCTTGTCTGGGGTGCTATCTCCGCAAGGTTACGGAATCTGTCGACGCTAACTCCCTGCGCTGCACTTATACGATGTTACGGAGCATGTACCTGTTGCGATGGAATCCTATGGGCACACAGGGCCTGGTGGACTTTTTTACGACTTCCGATTCCCTTGTTTTGCCATCCCGTTTCATTCTGGCACGTCTCTTTTTATTGATGCCCTCCATCACGATTTGGGGTGTGT